>NW_025794071.1:0-42224 GCF_021613505.1 Equus quagga | reverse complement strand
AAATGCTTTCTCTCTGTGTATATACATATATATGCATGTACATATACATATACCTGTGTGTTGGTAAATACTGAAACCCAGGGATGTTGCAGCTAATGAAGATTAATACAGAACCCGATTTGGAGGATTTCAACTACCACTTGGCTAAACCATCAGACGGAGCATCTAGATTTTCTCCTAAACCCCAGCCACTCCCTATTATCTGAGTGTCCTTGACCTAGAGGATTGAGACATACATGAGAGTAATGTTATGACTCCTATACTCCTGCTACTTTCTCATGCAGGGGATCTTAAGGACTGGACTGGCAGGGTGGGTACCATTGACCCCTCCAAATGGAATAAATCCTTGAATTAATTAACACCATCATACAATAGATTCTTGGTTGCTTGATATCCAGGTCCATGGGGGACAGATCTAAACGTCAGGACTGAGGGAGAGCAGGAAGGGAGTGAGGCTCCAGAGGGCTGCCGTGGATGTTGGAGGACCGCTGCTAGTGCATAAGGCAAGAATAAGGAAACCTGAGAGATTCCACAGTGTTTTCCTACAGGTGGAAACCAAAATCTCCATGTGGCATGAGTCAGGGATCGCCCTGCTTCAGTCACAGAGGGATTGCGTAAGGCTGGATGCTATAGGCTAATTAGCATATAAAACTCAATACTTTTGATGTTCTTATCCATAAGATAGCTGTATTTCTGTGTTTTTTATTATCAACTATAGTCATAGTCGTCTTACTATTGACCCTGGGAGGGGAGGAGAGTCCTCTGTGTCTTTCTCATAGAGGGCACTGCATGTTTTTTGATTAGGCCAGGGGGTCAGACCCAGGTCGTTTGGGTCTGGACATGACAAGTGGGTCATGACAGTCCAGTCCAGTGCACAGGACTGGAGTCTCATGGCTTCTTTCTCCTTCCTCAGCTTTGCCTGCTTAATGCTTGGACTGTCTGTGAGTGAAAACCCAGAGAAAGACAGCTTCCAACTGAGTTATTGACAATGCAGCCACTGGTGAGTAAGGAATGCCTCTTTCTACTGAAGTGACATCCTAGTGCCATTAGATGGGCAAGTGTTTCCTGTTGGTGTGGATGTTCTAAGTGCAGTCAGGTGGCATTCAGGCATTTGAGCTCTAGTGAAGTTTCCCCAGGATACAAGAATGTTTATAATGGATCAGGATCTCCTTGATAACTGATATCCTTCCTAATGTGGCACTCATTTAGCCTCCATTAAGGTTGTATATTTGCAGAAGAGATGAGAGAAGTTTTCTTTCTCTAATTCAGTCCACAGCCTCATTTGGAAATAGTTTACTCATAAATCATGTTATTGGCTCTCATGGTCTAAGGGTTGTGGTGAATGCAGATGAGAGAGATGAGTGAGGAGCAGAACATTACAGTCCAGCAGGGAGGCAGTGATTTCATCAGGTGAGTTCAATTAATCCAGTGTTACAGGTCCTGGGTGAGGACTCTGATGTGTTGAAGGGAACATGAGAAAAGTTTAGGCCACAGAAGTCACGAGGAGCCATTTATTTATTTTTTTCCTATTCTAAATTTAATATTTTGATAGAACATATTTGCACTTTTAGAAACTTCTTAAAAAGATAACTAAAATTCTCGTTATTATTCTTGTCCCCAGTCACGCATTTTCCTTTTTTGTAACCTTTCTTTTCGCATTTGGTAACTGGCGTTAATGTACAAGGAGCATTACTTCCTTAAGTGTGGCTGTGCGTTCAGGAGAAGGCGTAAAGGAAGATTTAATAGGCTGTGGGAATTTTTCAGGAACTAGATAGAATAATCAACCAAGAGGCTTCTTGTATCCGTTAGCAGAGAGACAAGATAAAGACAAGAGAGGGGCCGGCTCCATGGCCGAGTGGTTAAGTTCGTGCGTTCCACTGCGGCGGCCCAGGGTTCAGATCCTGGGTGCGGACATGGCACCGCTCGTCAGGCCACGTTGAGGTGGCGTCCCACATCCCACAACTAGAAGGACCTGCAAGTAAGATATACAGCTGTGTACAGGGGGGTTTGGGGAGATAAAGCAGAAAAAAAAAAAAGATTGGCAACAGATGTTAGCCCATGTGCCAATCTTTAAAAAAAAAAAGACAAGAGAGAGCGGTAACTAGTGTTTGAGGTCCCAGAGGAAATTGGGAATGGGAGTCCTCGTACCACAGGAATGGTCAGGCTAGGACTGTCCTTCAGTACAGCCATCTCCGAGGTCGCTGGCTTGTGCTGCTGTACAATCTGACCTTACAGTTAGTTCTGAACACCTGAGTGCTGTAGAGTTGAGAGAGACTAATGACACTAAGTGCTGTATGAATCTTGTTCAGTTCTAAGGAATGCTGAGATTGCTTCAAGGTTCTTGGACATTTCAATGAGTAGTAGACTAATAACTTGCATTTAATACATGTTTACTTAGATAGGATGAATACATACATTCGTACGTTAGTTCGTTGGATCTGTCAACACTGATAACAGGTTATTAAACCATTTCATAGCTGAGGAATCTGAGGTTTATCTGTGGGAATAGTGTAACCGTAGTCATGGAGTCATGGTTTAAATGTGGCAAATCAAGGTTATTGTTTGCCTTGTGATGAGTCTGTAAAGTTACTTGACATTAATCAGAAAGAAAATTTTAGTTATGAATTTTCAAGGGCAAATTTTATAATCACATGTCTGGAAGTCGTGATTACCAGTTGATTGGAAAATTTCCAGGGAATACCACACCATACTTCATGTGATATTACTTTATAATAAAGGTTTCTTAATTCAGACTGTGTGTCTCTCTGTGATGTGTCTGAAAGGCAGATGCCAGCTCACACTGAGAATGAACTGATGGGAGCCCCAAACTCAGTTTGATCTTCCTACATATCCAGCTCTTCCAGCCCCTTCTTCAGTGCTGTCATCTCAGCCCTCCCACTCCAGACATTGGTGGGGAATGGTCTGTCTAAACCAGAATATCCATGATGTTTTAGGAATCAGTGACGTTTGAAGATGTAGCTATAGACTTCACCCAGGAAGAGTGGGCCCTGCTGGACACATCCCAGAGAAAGCTGTACAGAGATGTGATGCTGGAGAACGTCAGTCATCTGGTCTCCATGGGTGAGTCTGTCAAGATTTATGTTTATAGATAGGTAGGTAGGTATTTATTCATTCAGTCAGTCAACAAGTATCTAGAACAGCTTCTCCATACGCAGTCCAATCTCTGCCCTGATTCTTTCATAGACCTTATAACTACATGAAAGAAAGTGGTTTCTTTGCATTTTATTCATATCTACTTTGTCACCCTAGAATGTAGTCTTGACCACAATTTAACATCTTTCTTGCTTCTCAGTTTCTAACACTCAGAGCAAAACTAGGATCTCAGTGAATATTTTTGAATGCATGAATAAATTGATTAAATATTTTCTAAATAGTTATCCTGCTCTAGTCATTATGCTGAGGCTTGAGACCAGAGGAGTGAAGATAATGGAGCTTTGATTATTCTTGTGCAGCTTATGTTTATTTGCGTCTGTTTGAAAATAATACTCAACCCACTGTGGAGACATTCAGTTTCTTCATTTTTGTAAAGACTGAGGATTCTGCATTCTGTCCTTGAACTTGGGCATGGATATCAGCATCCAGAGGTCCTCACAATTTTGGACACACAACCCAGATTTCTTCCTGGTCTGATGAAGCACCTTCAGTGTTTTCTCTGTTCAGAGTTTTGTTGCCTGAGCTGAACTTCACTGTTCTCCGCATTCTTCCTCAGTAGCCTGTCTTGGACTTGATGATAATGCAGGTTATTAGCTTGGAACTCAAAATCCACCTGCCTTTGTTGCATGAACAGGGTATCAGCATTGCAAATCAGACGTGATTTTCCACTTGGAGCAAGAAGAGCTGTGGAGTGAAGGAACAGGCTTTCTCCAAGGCCAGAGTCCAGGTAGGGAGCAGGGACCTGTGCTTCAGTACGTGGAGGTGCCTGTCAGTAACTGAGCACGTTCTTAGAAATACCAACTCAAGATTTTGTTAAGTGAGTGACATTTTCTAAAATGTAGGTGGAAGACATTGGAGCAGAATGGTTCAGGTGTTGTCATTATTCCTCGCATATGTCAATTGCAATTCACATGTCCTCCTGCCATTGTCTTTGGCTTTAGAGAAAGGAATATTCATGTACTTATTGAAGTTAAACTTTCACATAATAGCTGTTGTCCCTATCCTCCCCTTTGAATGTTTTCCCTCTCTTGACCTACCTAGCATCTTACCTCCATTTTACTTTTTTCATATTTCTGTCCTGAAAATCTTTACTAATTATCAATGTCCTATAATGTTTTTCTTCTTTCTAGATTATTCCCCATTGAATTGTCAATTTTTGAAACATACTCACATGGGTTTTGGTACTTTTCAACATTTTCATCCCCCTACTGCCATTCTAAATATTTATTTTTTTCAATTGTTTTAGGCAGGGAGAGTGGCCTTAAAGAACAAGAAATGATAGACACACAGCATATCGGCAAGAAGGGCTCATCTGCAAACACGCCAATGGTAAGTTTCATGGGTGTTTCCAGGTTGTCCAGTGAAAAACCTGGCAGTGGGAGGTTAGTAATTGAGCACAGTAGCCTGAGTTAGGTTGGGATTAAGCTCTTTATGAGAAAAAACTTGGATAGTTTCAATTTAGTGAAGTAATTACTCGGATCTCAAAACCATAACCTGAAATCTGAAATGAAAGGACAGCTGCATAAACATTGCTCATATGCCTAGTCTTTGAGACATGTTGAAGCCTTCAAAGTTAATCTGTAAGTTCTGCAGTTGTTACGCCACAAAAGAGAAAATCTTTGTGTATGCAGGAGAGTAACACATGTGTATGCAAATGGCATTGGAAATAGTTTAATTGGAGGCTATCATTGAATGATAAGTTTAGAATTCATATGTAAAGGAATGAATGAATGTATGTGAGCAAGCCATTAACAGCCTTTTATCTCCTTCCCTAAAGCAGAAATCTGACACTCCAGAGGATCCCTTTGAACGTAATGATTTGGGAGAAGATTTCACTCATAGCTCCATGTTGACTCAACATTCGTTAACTCACATGGAAAAGAAACCCTGTATCAGCAAACTGTGTCAAAAATCCCTTAGTGACCAGTCATGCTTGAATCAACATAAGCAGATTCTCTCTAGAGGTAAATCCTGTGAGTGCCATCTGTGTGGGAAAGCCTTTAGTAACTGCTCTAGCCTTAGACGACATGAGATGACTCACACTGGAGAGAAACCGTACGAATGCCATATCTGCGGGAATGCCTTTATTCAAAGCTCTGACCTTAGAAAACACAATCTAACTCACACTGGAGAGAAACCATATGAATGTCACCTCTGTGGGAAAGCCTTCAGTCAGTCGTCTAACCTCAGACAGCATGAGAGAACGCACACTGGCGAGCAGCCATATGAGTGTCATCTATGTGGGAAAGCCTTCAGTAAATGTTCTGCCCTTAGACGACATGAGAGAACTCACACTGGAGAGAAACCATATGAATGTCAGCTGTGTGGGAAATCCTTCAGTCAGTGTTCTGCCCTTAGACGACATGAGGGAACCCACAATGGAGAGAGAATCATGAATGCCCTCAGTAAATATTCTGACCTGAGATGACATGGTATTATGATTGTAATGAATGTAGAAGAAACATCAATCATAGCTTTAACATTGAAACACATCAGAGGACTTACACATTGAAGAAACACTGTAATCAATGTGGAAGATCCTTCAGTCATCCTTTCAATGCTCAAATTTATATGGAAGAGAATCCATATGTGTGAGAAAACCTTCTGTCAGTGGTCTGACCATAGATGACTTGAGAGAACTCACACTGTAAATATAAGGAATGTAGATATTTTAACCAACAGCCCTAAACTTTAAACACTCTAGAGGACTCACACGGGGAGGACCCCTGGGTCTGTGGTCAGTGTGGGAATACTCTCGTTTATAATTTATCGTTAAACAACATGAGCAGACTCCACTTGGGAGAACTCCTAGGTCTATAATCATTGTGAACAAATATGCAGCCAAGTACCAGGCATAGTGAGCACAGGAAAACTCAGTGAAAGAATAAACACTAAAACAGGATGTGGGAGGATGAAGCCTCTTTGGGAATATCAACTACTTCATACTGAAGAGGCAATTCAATGAGAAATCATGAGAAACCCGTAATTTGTAGACAAGTGATTCACTGAGAAATCATGAGAAACCCTTTAGTTATAGAGTGACATTTATGGCCCATGTGAGGATTCAGATATGCCAAACACTCTCAAGGTCCTGAAAGAAGGAAAGTCTTCAGAGATCACTCATTTCATACACAGGTAACAGTGAAGTTCTACACTGAGTGACAGCAATCCTAAAATCACAGTGGAGAAAGCTGCAGCTGAATTTCACATCAGAAAACAAGTCTAGGAGAAAAGAAAAAGTCTTGCAGAGTCTTTTAGCATACAGATAATACAGAATTTTGAGAAAATATTCATAGGAAAACTTCGGCATATAAATACAAGATAGTAAAGCGATCTGGGATGACTGAATACAGAATTTTGTAAGAAATTAATAGATTATTACTTGTAAATATTTAAACAATAAACAACATTGTTGAAAAGTCTCATATGTTGATGAAGTTCTAGTTTTCTTTATGCAGCTGTGAACACACTGATCTGGGTCTGCACTCCTTGGGATGTGGGTTAGCGATTCAGCCCAAATCTGAGAATCCCTTTTCTCCCACAGCTCCTTCCACATAGCTCAGCTCTGTTCATTCTGACTTCCCACCAACATCAGCTGTCTCTGTCCATGCCCTGGTTGTGACACAACAGGGACTTCATTCTGCTTGACAGGTTTCTCAGTGTGCTATGACCCTGGCCTAGCTGCATCTTGGGGACAGTGTTCTTGACTTCTAATATAAACCGCTGGGTTGTCTCCAGCCCTGTCTCTGCCCCTAGGCAACTACGGGGGCCAGAGAGACAGGCAGCTCTGCCCTCCCAGGCCAAGAACAAGCCTTGGATTTTTTTCCAAGCCTCTGAGTTGAACTAAGTAGGGGCAGGAGTTCATGCCATGACCCCATCCCACATCTAACTCTGGTAAGTCCTGATTTATGCTCCTGCTTGTTCCCCAAAAAGAGCCACTGCTGTACTCCCCCCACAGCAGCCCTAAAAAGAAAACTCCAGCCAGATAAAGTCTCCTAACCCATCAGACACCGCATACCTCCATCATTAAGTTAATGTACTCTTCCCCAACAAAATAAAAGTTTTCAAAGAGGCAGTCTCCCCTGCTTTGCTCCTAGCACTTGGAGATGAATTATCCTTCAACAAACTTCCACACTGAACCTAAAACTCACGGGGAAGTGCTCTCAAGAGATAACTTATGATCTGTGCTCTTCCCAAGCTCTCACAATGCAAAAATCATAACCTGAGGCCAGTTCATCTCTGGGTGAAACTGATACATCACTATTTTCAAAAATCTCCACAAGTGATTCTACTATGCAGCTGGGGGGAAACAGTCATGTCAGGTGTAAGATGATGAGCAACCAGAATTCAACATCTTGGTACTCAGACTGGAGAGGCAAGGGCTGCATCTGGGAGAGACACATGGAGGTGCAAACCATGTTTAAAGGGAACAAATTAGGGATTAGAAGTTCAGACCTGGAGAGAGACCCCAGGTTCTGACTTCCCCTGTCACAGCCCATGAGCCCTTGTTACTAAACCTCTTTCTGTGACTCAGTTTCCTCAGTTCTAAGGTGGAAGGAAGCTTAGTCCCTTTAGAGTTGTAGAGTTGTAATGAGTACTGTTAATGAGTTGATACTGTGTACACCAGGTTGTTATTGCAGGTAGGGGGCACTTTGTGTTTGCAAATAAAGAAGATTTTATTTATAAATTAACTTGAGATCTAGTTATACCATGCCTCCTTATCTCATTTTTATATGAAATATTTCATAATTGCTGAAAAATATAATTGGTTTGTATTATTACATCTAATCTGCTTAAGACAATATGATTTACCCCCAAGCTCCAGTTGACTCTAGCTGTAATCCTGAACGACGACTAGCACAGGGATCTTTGTGTTCATATGGAGGGCATGCATGCCTTCTGTTTGTCTTGCTGAATCACTGAATTTAAGTATTCCGATTCTTTTAGTGCCAGAATTTTGGAAATTCTAAGTGAAATTGAGCCAACTATCCTGTATATTAATGGAAAAGGATGGTGATAAGGTACCAAGACCATCCAATGTGGAAAGGACAGTCTTCTTAAATGGTGCTGGGAAAACTGGATCTCCACATGCACAAGAAGGAAGATGGACACTTACCTTGCACAATATACAAAAATTAACTCAAAATGGATCAATGATAACAGCTAAAACTATAAAACTCTTATTAGGAAATGGAAAATTTCATGACAGATTTGGCAATGATTTATATAACACCAAAAGCACAGACAATAAAATGAAAAATAGATAAATTGGACATCATTAAAATTAAAAGTTTTTGTCAAAGGACACTATCAAAAGAGTGAAAAGGCAACTCACAAAATGGGAGAAAATATTTTTGAATCATACATCTGATAAGGGATTAACATACAGAATATATTAAAAACTCCTACATCTCAACAACAATAAAAAACACAATCTAATTCAAAAGTGGACAACAGATCTTAATGGAGATGTTATTAAATAAGATATACAAAGAATTATGCATAAACTAGTAAAACATTTCTTATCTAAAACTCTTGAAAAAGGAGATTAAAGGTCAAAATGCTTGACTTTGGGAAGGATGGCTTTATAGTGCAACTTGAGAAATTTTTTATTATGGTAAAGTTTACATAAAAATAACCAGTTTAGGGGATCAACCCATGGCCTAGTGGTTAAGTTTGGCATGCTTGGCTTTGGTGGCCCGCATTCATATCCCAGGAACAGACCTACTCGTTGATGGCCATGCTGTGTTGGTGACCACATACAAAATAGTGCAAGATTGGCACAGACAGTAGCTCAGGGCAAATCTTCCTCAACCACAAAGTAGAAGATTGGCAACAGATATTAGCTCAGGGTGAATCTTCCTCAGCACACACACACACACACAAATTAACCTTTTCAGGCATTTTATAGAGTAGGATTCAGTGGCAATAAGTACAATTAAATGGTGTGCAACCATAATCTCTAGTACTAAACATTTTCATCACTATAAAGGGAAATCTCATAACCGTTAAGCAGTCACTCCACATTCCTCCTTCCCTAAACCCCTAAAAATCAATAATCTACTTTCTGTCTCTGGATTTGCTTGTTCTGGATACTTCATATATATGGAATCATACAATACATGAACTTTTGTCTCTGGCTTCTTTCCTTTAGCTTGATGTTTTCAAGGTTCATCCATGTCATAGCATGCATCTATAATCTATTGCTTTTTATTGCCTGAATAATATTTTACTGAATGGGTGTACCACTTGTGTTTATCCCTTTATCAGTTGATGCACATTTGGTGGTTTTCACCTTTTGGCTGTTGTGAATAACACTGCTGTGAATATTCAAGCCCATATTTTTGTTTGAACACCTGTTTTCAATTCTTTTGGTATATACATAGAAGTGGAACTGCTGGGTCTTATGGCAATGCTATACTTAACTTATTGAGGAACTGCCAGACTGCTTTCCACCGAGGCTGCACAGTTTTGCGTTCCCACTGGAAATGGAGAAGGGTTCCAGTTTCACCACATTCTCCTCCACACTCATTTCCTCCCCACTGCACATGAAAACAAAAGCAAAACAAAAAAGCCCAAACAAAAACAGAAAACCCTCATCAAAGTAGCATTTTTCGTAGTAGGCAAAAAGTGGAAACAGCTAGATTTTAGGTAGAGAATTGAGCACTTGTAAACACGCAGAAAGAGTCTTCTTCTTCTGAGTTGGGAGCCCAGCTCGCTTCCGCTGCACCGTTCTGCTCTCAGTGAAGATTTGTTCACACTCTCTGTGCTGCTCCCCATTGGACACGCTCAGTCTAATATCACACACCTGCAGTGGTAGCCTGGTTGAATTATTTCATTTGCCTCTTCACCCCTAACAAGAGGGAGATGGACAAATAGGAATGAATATCGCAAATGGCACCTCGGAAAAGAAGAAATGTAGCGAAATGAGTTGAAGGAGAGGGCTCTCATTTTGCAAATCGAGATTATAAAACCTACCCTTGATACCAGATCTCTTAATCTCAAACTCATGTGCCCGATGAGCAGTGAGCCAATCACTGAGACATCTGTGCTTGGAGATGGAGAAAGCTTTATTCAAATTGGCCAAAACAAAAAGGCAGGTTCTCTTAAATCCACCTCAAGGAGAGAAGAGAGCAGGGGGCGTTACAGAGCTAAGGGATTTGGCAGGAGGAGTTTTAGAGAAACAAAGAGATAATCTGTGTTTCTTTCACTGCAGATAAACCCTCTGGCAATCTGACTTCTGGGCGTCAGTGGCAGCTGGGGGCTGGTTATCTGGTGATGTAATTTACTTGAAGACATTCTTTTTCTCATGTAAAATAAACTCACAAATCCCTGTGGCCCTTGAGTCACCCCTCAGGTTGAAAAGAAAACAGCAAATTGACAACATTAACTTGATTTCATCTGTGTCTGTGTTGGGGACAAGGTTGAAAGGTGATCTTATTGAATGTTTACAGCAACCCTCAGGCACCTGGCCTCCCCCTCAAGGTTGCTGTCAAAATTGGAATAGGTCCTTAAATAGATAACACAGCACCGGATCTTATTCTCAGTGCTGTACTTGGTCCCCTCACTAATCTCACAGTAGCCCTGTGAGTCAGATCCCATTACCATCCTTTCTACATACAGATGATAAGGAGACAGAGAACGTTTAATGAAGACACACCCTAGACCCTTGGATGAGGGATTAAACAGGCGGGGTCTCAAACTCAGGCAGCCCAGATCCAAAGCAACTTCATTACACCTTACAGGGTGTGGACATTAGTACTCCCCATTTTGGTTCAAGATGACTTCAGATCACGGAGGGGAGGAGCTGGGTGGGTTTCATTTGGGCCACTTCCGGTGAGTGATGCTCACAGAAAGAAAACTGTTAATGTTTCTATCTCCTTAATTTATTTGAACTTTTCCTATTATAGGTATATTTCTTGATGGAAAGGCTTTCAGGAACTTAGTTCATTTCTCAGGGTAAAACGTGCTTTACAATTCTCCTTGTATCGTTTATTCAATCCGTGGAGACAATGTTCATTCATAGGAGCTAGGACATAAGAACTGGAACTCTGATTTCTATTGTCTCACCTCCTTCATTCTCAGAATTTCTTAGTTTTTTCCTAAGTAAATTCATCTCCACAATGATGGGCAATAAATTTAAAGGGATTTATTCAAGGAAGTATTCTCATTAATTTCTCTCTTTGACACAAAAAAGATCCAGCTGAAACTTCCCCAGACAATGCAAAAATCTGTGTTTCTGTTCATAAACATGGCGCCAAATTTGACTAAATAAAATATTTGTTGCCAAAATAAAGGTCAAAAGTCCATACTGTAATGTACGCTGACGAAGGACAAGCTGAGAAATGTTTGCTACACTTATGGACAATAAAGGGATTGATGAACTAATGAAGGGAGTAGGGAATTCAGAACCGGCTTCCTTCCCGTCACCATAGACACCACAGTCCGCGTGCAGGGGGCGGGTCTTCGGAGGGGCGGGGTGAGGCTCCACAGGAGAGGGCAGGACCAGCCCAGAGTCAAGCAGTCCCTGCTGGGATTGCGACCCTGCTGTCTCAGCGCCCTTGCCTGGGATCCCTGTGTTCTGGGCCTGTCCCATTCCAGCTGGCGACGTGACAGATCCAATGAATTCACCAGTGAACTGGGGACACCTCCTGACTGCACAGGGCGGATAGTGGGATGGAGGAGGGAGGCAGGCGGGGCTGAGGAGGAATTCCCAAGGATGTCAAGACGGTGGGGAGCCGCATGACGTCACAGATGCCTCCTTGAGACGCACCCTGAGCATCAGCCTGGATTGGCTGGGCGGCAGCACGGGCAGGATAGACGCCAGGTCGTCAGGACCCGAAGCTGCATGGAGTCTGTTGGGAGGGAAGCTCTCCGCTCTCGCTCTTCTGCTACCTCTTTTTTCCCGACCCCCTCAGAGTCCACCCTGCTGAAGAGGCCGCCCGCCCCGCCCCTCCTCTGGGTCTCACCACAGACTCAAGTCCTCACCTTCCCGCCGGCATCCTCCTTCCTCACCCTGGGGGCAGGTCAAGAAGGAGAGATCAACAAGATGAGCCCTTGGGGTTCGGGAAGGAAATGCCAAAATCCACGTGGTCAGGGGGAAGTGAAAACTGGAAGCACATCACAAGGCCGAGCAATATCGTGAGCTCAGGGACCCTGAAAACTGTTATGGAAATCCCAGAAAGCCTTGGGAACTCGGGTGGACAAGGGGAATGGAAGTGTAGGTGCGAAGGAGAGCACTGTGTGGAGAATCCTGGCAGAACAGCAGAGCAGAAAGAGAAAACCCCGGAATGGGCAGTTACCACACCTTTCTAGGAACTTTTACAGTGTTGAGAAAGAGCAGAGCTTTCCCTTCCCAGATGGAACAGTGCTCACATGGGCAGAGGCTGGATGGACAACTGAGAGAGCTGCATCAGAGCAAGGGCGCACTGCACGCAGCACAAGTCAGAGAGGAAAATGTAGATCAATCTTTGGAACAAAGCTCAGCGCCCTAGGGAGCCTTGTCATCAGAAGTTCTGGATCTGCAAGAGGATGAGAGAAAGGCGTGCTCACCACTGACAGCTGTATTTGGTGCATTTTCTTCTCCACTACAGCAGAAGAATAAGCATGTGAGTCCACATTAAGGGATTATTCACGAGGTGTCACCAGCGCAAAGGCTGTCTCCCCCTGCGGTGGAATAATCTCCCTGACCAGGCACACCCAGACAGCAGTGTGTCCTTCGTAGGGTCGTGTCCGCAATCCTGGGCCCCCTGGCTGGCCTCTGACTGAGTGAGGAAGGCCTCCCCCATCCAGGGAGTTGGGGGCAGGGAACTCTGAAGGCAAGAGGTTTCTGGCATTCCTAGAGGAACCACAGATGCTGAGCAATGGTTCCTCACTGTGTGGCTCCTGCTCCTCACAGGCTTCTCCTCTGAGCAGATCCAGTTACCCTGAACATTCATGTCCCTTTGCTTGGCGTCTTCCAAAAACGGCAAAAGTGGAAGGGGCTCGTGCAGTTTTTCTCCCAACATTTAATTATGAAAATTTCAAAACACAAGGGAAATATGAAATAATTTTTTATTTAACCCCATATTCCCACAGTGTTGATTCTACCATTAACATTTGAATGTACTTGCTTTATGTGTATCTGTCCATGTGTTCATACTCCTCCCATCAACCCGTCTTAATTTTAATCCATTTCAAGGAATGTTACAGACATCGGTAACATGTGCCCTGAATAATTCAGAGTGTGTAGTACTAGAGTTCAATATTATTACAGTTTATTTTACCTAAAAATTGCACCCTATCAAATGCACATCTCTTAAGTGATGAGTTTTCACAAGTGTGTGTACCTGTGGAACCCAAGCCCCTTCGAGTTGTAGACCATGAGCCTTATGTCCACAAAACCCCCTCTCGCCCCTTCCCAGTCAGTCCCCACATCGAATCAGGAAGGACAACCACTGTTCTGATTTTTCTACCTCATGGGTACATTTTGCCTGTTCTAGAACTTCACATTGAATCATACAGTGTGTACTCTGACTCAGCATAAGGATGTCGTGTGTATCAGTCATTCTCCTCTGTCATCAGTGTGGATTCTTGAAGCCCCGAGTCACCCCTCCGTGCCGGCTGCAGACAGGATTCCGCACATCCTTCCTACCAGTGCCCAGCTCCAAAGAGCCCACAGGGGGCAGGACGTCTGGGCAGGGGGCTCACTCACATGGTGGCTTCCCGGGGACACAGATCTGAGTCCTGCTGCGTTTCACCAACTCCCCAGCTCCCTGACAGCAGTGGGCTCATGCAACACACTCCGTGCTGGGCCCCTGCCCTGGGCTTGACTCGTGCTTCAGAGAGAGAAAGAGCAGTGTGTATGTGTGTGTGCACAATTCACTGTGTGCGTGAGTGTGTGTTGTCAGATAATAGCTCTCATTTATTGAATACCTACAATGTCCTAGACTTTGTGATTGTCCTTTCCACACAGTACGTGGTTAGTAATGACAGTGTCATTTCGCCTGTCTGATTAGATCCAGCAGGCAGGGGAGTCCCTTCCATCCTGGCTGCCTCTGCCCTGTTCCTCACCTGCGTGGAGAAGCCGCAGAGAAGCTCCCAGGACAAGGGACACACAAAGCAGCCATAGCCGGGCCACGTTGCTGGGACATTAAGAAAACTCTTTCTTGTGTTAACTGTCCCCACAGGATGGGGTAGAGAGCTGGGAGAGAGCCAGTCCACCAATAACCTCTTGGCGGGGCTTCATTTAGAAGCCCCCTCATCTCTGCTCCCCTTCCCAGGACTTTGCTTCCAGTTTTAAGACAGTTCAAGAAAATCAGTAGAACACCTGCAAAGACCAGTCCTGGGTTGTTTGCAGCTTCCTTGAAAACAGTCCCCTAACTGGAGACCAAGTCTGGGGTGCTGAAGATGGAAGGAGGAGTGCACTGCTCTCCTTGGACCGTGAGAGAGGCTCTGGGTGGGTGGAATTGTGGGGAGAAGACAGGAGCAGCGGCTGGAAAGCAGGAGACATTGAACGTGTGTGAATGACAGTGCACTGCCTGGGTCAGGAGGATCCCGGAGGCTACATGTCAGGTCGTGGTGATGCCTAGGAAGAACATGCTCCTGCAGGCAATAGGGAGCCAGAGCAGATATGGGAGGAGGGAGCTGCATGAAGAGGAGTGATGTTAGAGACTCCTGGGGATCTGTAGATTTCTTCCCCCATCATGGGCAGGTGAGCAGCTGTCCCTGCCTGAACACCCCTCCCTGCTGGTGGAGCTGCCTCCCCTGCCCTCAGATGCACCTCCCCCACTTCAGACTGGGATCCCGCTTCACCCTTCATCTGGCAGAACGTCCACGGCTGCCGTCGCCTTCACATCATTTGCTAGGTAGTCAGAACAGGAGACACAGAACACATATCTGGTTACTCAGCAGCACTTTCTCCAGGGCAGTCCTCTGAGTAGCTGCAGAAGCATCTGACCCCCACTGGCTGACATTACAGCAGACCCATTTTAGACCCTTTCTCACAGAAAGAGGAAGGAAAGAGCAGAAAAAAGAAAACAATGTAAGTCCAGTCCAGTCTCCCAGAGCCTTGCTGCAGAGTCTGGGGAGCTGGGAGCGCATCCCCACGCTGAGACGCAAGGCCTGTCCTGGGGCTGCTGCTCTGGTCCATCCTGCCCTGGGGTCTGCACAGGGGATCCGCACAGCAGGTTCCAGGAGTGGCCTGGCCCTGCAGGGGGGCTAGTCCTCCAGAGCGGTGGGAACACCAGTCCTTGGTGGGAGCTTTGCGGAAGTGGGAGCCCCAGTCACTGTGGGACCCCACCGGGGGGTGAGGGTCCTGGCAGGGAATGCATCAGTGAGTGTCTCCAGGAGGCGCGTTAGGCTGGGGCCTGGAACCTGCATCTTAATCCTCAGGGAGAGGGTGGGGTTGGGGCTGAGCACTGGGGGGTCCCCGTGGGTTTATCACTTTCTCCCTGGACTCTGGGTAATAATAGGGGTGTTTAGAGCCCCTCAACTGTACAAGCCCCTCCCTCCAGGGTCTCTGGAAGACCCTCGGGCTAAGGGGTCCTGTCAGCGAGCCCCACCTCCTCCTCAGGGCGCCCTCATGGAACTGGAGGGAGGGGGAGGTAGGGGCAGGAGTGGTGGGGGACACGCCAGAGGGCAGGTGGGACCCTTGGAACGCACCCGGGAGGGGACCGGGGCCCCTGACAGCCTTTCTAAACTGACAGGGAGCCACGGGGCTGCACCTCTGGGGTCACTGTCACTGCTTTACCTGGTGAGAACCGGGCAGCCGGGGCCCTCTTGTCACTGTGTCTCCTT
This sequence comes from Equus quagga, assembly GCF_021613505.1. NCBI lineage: Eukaryota > Metazoa > Chordata > Mammalia > Perissodactyla > Equidae > Equus > Equus quagga. The sequence goes on along the minus strand of NW_025794071.1, from coordinate 26,273 downwards.
CCGCGGCGCTGGAAGCCCCACCTGCCTGGGGGCGGCCAGTTCGCGGTTCCTATTTGATAATGATGACCATGTCCCTTATTCCTTTAAGGATTCACGATTGGCGAGCATCTAGTTCAGATGCAGTTTAAGCAAGGGATAATCAGTTTTTAAATTATTTAATGACAAGTATTTAAATCAACTGTTAATAATTTAACTCATTATGAATTTAATAATTACAATAGTAATACCTAAAAAACGGGAAATTCTCTCATTTTCCCACGTTTTCTCTCACGAGCCATTTCCGTGGAAAGGACAGGAAGGCGAGCCAGTGCGCAGAGCGTTCCCGCCTACACGTCTGAGCGGATCCAGGAGCAGCAACAATGATGAGGCCGGATGCTCCCGCGATGCCCTGGTCACCGCCCTCCTTTCCGAGGGGCTTTGTGAAGTGCGGGCCTCGACCCAGAGGAAGCCTCCTCCCAGGGCTCCGGCCGCACCTGCGGGCTCCGCGGGGATGACCCCGTTACCCACACACAACCCCTCCACGGTCCTTTGATTTCTCCTTAGATGTTTCTGTTTGGAGACATTTCTGTAACAAGTAACGCCATTTATGAAGGGATTCATTTGTTTACTAAAACAGCAAACTAGCTTTTTAAGAGAAGTAACCTGCCTGGGCGTCCCAAGCAACCCTGGCCCCTTAATCAGGGCAAAGTCCTAAAGGCGCCTCTGATGACACTGAGGCCTCCTCCCCAGCCCGCGCCTCCCTCCAGGCGATGAGCAAAGCCCCTTGCAGGCGGGGGCCACTGAGGGTCAGTTAACTCCAGGATGTACTTATTTATTCCAACACGCACACCAGTATAGACTCATCCATATAGCTCGTATGTGAATATTATCATATTCATATATTATTTTTATATAGTATTATATTAAAGGTACATAACGCTTTTTTAATTTTATTTTTATCATTCTCTACCCTTTGTCAGCTGCTGTGATGCACTGGTACAGGCCGTTATTGTCATAGTCTTTGCCATTTACCATAAATCCTTTCACCACTCCTCCCTGATTCTTATTCCCCTGCCACCAGCCCGTGAGCCCATCCCTCCAGGAGCCCCCGGAAGATCTACTGCTCCTTCTGTGCCTGTCCTCACTCACTCTCCCCTCACTCTCCTCCTTCACGGGGCGCCTGCGAGGGGCCACAGCTCCCGCGTCCTCTGTCTCCTCCTGGCTCCTCTCAGACCCTCAGGTGCTGGTCTCTGCTACCACCGCGTAGCGCTCCCTGGAGCCCAAACCACAGGGTCTGCGCGCCCCCTGGTGGCCACGGGGGTCGCATCAGGTGTGTACACGTCGCTGACTCTCCTAGTAAAGGTAATGATGGCAGAAATGAAGACAAACCACTTTAAAACACTTCTAGCCCTTGGGAGGTACCTTATTTATAGGGATATCTGTAAAATAGAAAGTCATTCATGGAATCTGATATATTTCTAATGAAATAAATAACAATATTTCATTAATGGTAAAAATAAGCCAATAGAGCAATTTCTGTGACAGGGCAGGCAAGTGTCTTTGTCTTTTTTTGAGGAAGATCAGCCCTGAGCTAACACCTGCTGCCAATCCTCTTCTTTTTGCTGAGGGAGACTGGCCCTGAGCTAACATGCATGCCCATCTTCCTCTACTTACGTGGGGCGCCTACCACAGCATGGCTTGATAAGTGGTGCCATGTCAGCACCCAGGATCCTAACCGGCGAACCCCGGGCCACCGAAGCAGAATGCGCCAACATAACGGCTGCACCATGGGCCAGCCCCAGTGTCTTTGTTTTTGTTTAACAATATCCCTTGGTTATTTCTAAATTTCATAATGATAAGAATAATAAAAGAACAATAAAATTCCTTCCTTTGTTAACATCCTATATCCGGTCAGCCAATTTACCGAGAAGGATGTCAGCGAGATGTCCACAATAAAAACAGTTTCAAAATACTTTTAAACAGGTCACCCCCTGTGATTAAGATATTCATATACTGATGGTAAAAACCATCCGCAAAGGCTTTACAGTGGATACATTTCTCGACATGGAAAATTATTGTTTGGCTGTAGCTTAAAGCCTACATGGCTGTGATTGGTTGTCCCTAGGGTTCAATTTCATAACTTTGAGGCATTTGCAGGCTTAGATTTTGGTCTGCTTACATAGGACGGTAGGACATTACAGCCACCTCGGTCTAATGGCTTCCTTGTTTAATTAATTTAACAACTTCATTTATTCTTCCTATCAAAATCACAACCTGTGAAAATCAATGTATGTGACTTCACTTTTCTATTGTCACTCGCCTAAAGGACTCAGGCGGTTTCCTAACGCCTGTTGCATCAAGGGAGCTTGCTCATGGTTGTATTAAGTTTCCCCCAAGCATAGTTTAAAGTGATTTTTTTGTCATGTGCCGATTTTCCCCCAGGAAACTAGTTTCCACCAAATTATATGTATTTGCAAGAAGACCCAGCTCTAGCCTCTGTCTGCATCATCTTCAGTGCTCGTGTCTGGGAATAATTCCTGAACCTCTCTGCTTTCTTTTCTTCTCCTAACAAGGAAGGGACAAGGATGAGCTCACCGGCCTTAATGTTATTTTAAAAGGGACACTATGTTCTTTAATAAAGTTCAGTTTCTCCTTATATATGTTCATTCGAGTCGCTGTTCTTGGTTCCAGTTTGCCGTCGGTAATTGTCCAGATAACTGAGACACCTTCATGCTGAGCCGAAGCAGTGAGCTCTTGCCTTTGTGGTAGTGAAATAATAGGACTGGTTTCAAGGTGCAGAGTGACATATGGTGTCTCTAAAGGTTACACTTCATTTAGAGGATTATTTTTAATAAAAACAATCCATTTTAAATTATGCTTTTATTATTAAAATTCCCTTTTACTCAAATAGTAACAGAATTATTTGAAGATTTTCAAGAGTTGGAGAAAGAAAGACTCTAAAGAAGGTTAAAAATTAGAATAGATAAATTAGATTATAGATTTTTTAATCAGTTCTTCTCATAGAATTTAAAAAATGTACTATAAATATAAATGCAATCAAAGAATTTGGTTATTAACAGTGATCCTTAGTTTGTAGTTTGCTTTTTGTTTTTGTGAGTTAGTTGAGCATTGGGTCCCCCTAGCCCTCTGTGTCTTGCTCATGTCACTCCTCAGTCTTTTCCAGAACTATTTTGTCACCTCTCATAGATGGACATGGTCATATAAAAAGTTAAATCCAGTCATTTCATCTCCAGAACAAAAACACAGAAGAATTTTAAAGGAGAACATCTTCCCAGTGTTGCCATATAGCATCTTAAAACATTTTTTAAAGGCAGCTGCTCACATAAGAGCAATAAAACAAAACCGCTCTCCCAGCGCCCATCCCGTGAACTTGTGTGGGGAGCCTTGTTTCAAGGTTTCGCGGCATGTTCCTGGGGAGGCCGCGGACTGTTGTTTTCCACAAAGAGAATGAAAACCACTCTCCGTGTCATTGCTGCTTTAATAACCCTGTAAAATGTGGTTGGTTTACCAGCAAAGGGTCCAAGCAGAGTGGGCAGCCTCAGAGCTGTGGCACCGCAGGGGCCCTCACTGAGGGTGTCTTGTCTCCTCCTCTCAGCGGCCAGGTCCATCTTCCCTCAGCCCTGCAGCAGAGGCCGTGGAGGATGGGGGCGGGGCACCCTGAAGACTAGCTGATTTGTCAACTTACCAATGACACGTTAAGACTACTGGTCTAACAGATGATCTGCATTCTTGTTGTAGCACTTTCATTAATGTGCACGTGACCATCCCTGGCCCCTAGCTCTGCGTCCTCAGATCACAGATGGCAACCGAGTTTTCCTACCCATGGTGGGTTCCATTACCTCACAGTACAGTGACACAGACAAATCCTCCCAGGTAAGAAAGCAGGTCTTCAAATCTTTGAGAATTTCCTCTACAAGACACGTGTCAGACCTGGAGATTCTTAAATAGAGAAGATGTTGAGTGACAAGTAGAACTGTGTCTAAACTGGGTCTAGCGTCGCCCACTCAGAAAGGACGCCCCTCACGACGTTAGTCTCCCATTATCCACTGCTCAGTGGCTCTCCTCCTTACATGGCCCGGAACCCAGTCACGTCCCAGGAGTCAATGAGCCTGAACTGCAGTGGGGAGAACAGTCAACCAGTTCCTAGTCTCTTCCACATGGAAAAGCAACCTCTGGGTGATAACTGTGCTCTATGCAGAAGATGAACATCACTGTTAACATCTAAATTCAAAGGCATCCTTACTCAGTCTCTTAGCTCCTGAGGACAAATGGCACAGCTCTTCTCTGGGGAAAACAGCAGCCCAGAGAGAGGTCACCCCTGGTGACTCATGGTCACAGGCAGACGCAAGGGTTCCAAAAAGCATCCCTGGGCTGACGGAGGACTCTGCTTCATCTGCACCCGTTTCTACTGTGTTTAATGAAGAGAATATTCTCAGGGATTTTCACATTTTAAAAATTGTTTTAATTAAAACATTGGAAATCAAATATGACTGTGTTGAAAACAAGGTACATTTCTTCCTGCAGCACCCAGGCGGTGAGAGCCTCAGACTCCAGAACAGCAGTTTCCGTGGCAGGTCGGCTGCAGTCCTGTCTGGAATTCGAAAGAACACCAATGAGAAGATCTTGTTGGAAGCAAACTGTGCTAAAACGTCTAATATTAAAACAGAGGGATGACTTTAAATAATGTAATTACAATATTGATGACAGGGTAATTAACGAAAACATTAACTTTAAATTATAATAGTCAACATAAATTTCAGTATCACTAACATTATTTATATAATCTGTGCTTATAGTATTAATACTGAGTTATGCAATAATTGTTAAAAGTAATCCTATTTTATTAATACAATTTATGAAGTACTATTAATATATTCTACTTTACATTACTAGGATCGTGTTGGAACTTGATAAAATACATAATGTCAACAAAATTGTAATGGAATGCTTGCTAAGTTTCTCAGTAATACTTACACAGAAGTTATGTGAGGTATTGTTTGGCCAAGAAAGAAAGTGGTGTTTCTTAAAGTGTTGGCGTTTTCTAGTTAACTTTTTTTTAAGACAATATTTTTAGAGCAGTTTTAGGTTTACAACAAAATTGACAGGAAGGTAACAGATTTCCCATACCTCCTGCCCCCACACATGCACAGCCTCCCCATTATCAACATTCCTCACCAGAAGGTACATCTTTACTAAGGGTGAACCCACACGGACACATCATGATCACCCAGGTTCCGTGGTTTACCTGAGGGCTCACTCTTGCTGCTACATCTGTGGATCTGGACAAATGGGTAATGACAGGTATCCATCATTCTAGTATCATACAGAGGTTTCACTGCCCAAAAATCCTCTGTGCTGACTGGCTTTTTAAAAAGCGTATATTTGCAAAAGAATGAGTCACCTGAAGTTATAATTTTAATGTTCTTTCACTTTCCACATAATAAAATCATTATTATTCATTTTATATTTATGAAGAGTTCCTAAGATTGGTTAATGTTCACATTTGAAGTAAGTGATTCACACTACGGCATACTTAAATAGATCATTTCTTGGTAAAGAGTACTTTATTTGAATATTCAAGTTACTGTCAACAAGACTAATAATCTGCAGCATTCATCCTGGGCCACAAAAATATTTGTTCTGTTAATACTATTGACTTTAAATTTCATAATAATTGGTTACATTTCAATGTATACTTTTCATTTTACATAATTTTTCAATTTCAATTGTTTGGAAAAGTTTCCCTGAACATTCATAGTTCTGTAGTGTGTGAATGAAGCCAGCGTGAAATGTTGCTAGATGACAGACCCTAAGATAGAGTTTAAAATAGACATTTTATTCTTTACATGCCGGGAACATAAGAATTCACATACTATCAGATGAATCAGCAATGGCCATCATACATAATTTAAGAGACACATTTATATTTTTCCATGACACTGGTTCTCTAAAAGAAGCTGTAACAGACTTCTAAAATCAACTTTTTTTTTTTTTAAAGATTTTATTTTTTCCTTTTTCTCCCCAAAGCCCCCCGGTACATAGTTGTATATTCTTCGTTGTGGGTCCTTCTAGTTGTGGCATGTGGGACGCCGCCTCAGCGTGGTTTGATGAGCAGTGCCATGTCCGCACCCAGGATTCGAACCAATGAAACACTGGGCCGCCTGCAGTGGAGCGCGCAAACTTAACCACTCGGCCACGGGGCCAGCCCCATAAAATCAACTTTTAATATACACTTGAAATATGATAATTGAGATTTAATAGTGGCAATAACAAAATAGTATCATGTTCCAGCATTCTGCTATAGGGGTCATTCAATAGCATTTAGTAATTACTCCCATCTTTCCTTGTTATTTTTCTCCTTAATCAAATTAAGAAGCTAGGGGCTGGCCCCGTGGCAGAGGGGTTAAGTCCGCATGCTCCGCTTCGGCGGCCCAGGGTTCAGACCCTGGGTGCGGACATGGCACCACTCATTAGGCCATGTTGAGGCGGCGTCCCACATGCCACAACTAGAAGGACCCACAACTAAAATATACAACTATGTACTGGGGGGATTTGGGGAGAAAGAAGCAGAAAAAAAAATTAAAAAGCTAAAGAAGTAAGTTTGGGAAATAGAATTAGGTTTGGCCTTCTGAAGGAGAAAATTACCACTGATCCCCAAGAAGCAGGAATAAAAATAACTTCATGAGGATAAACTGTAAACCCCTGAGACCATTTTCTCTAGGGGATTCAGCCCACTGAGCTCAGGTGAGTGACTCGTGTCAGCGTAGCACCCGGAGCAGTGGAGTGGATGTGCCCACAAGCACACCTGCACAGGCGCCCTCCTCTGTTGGGTCCAGTGTGCACAGTGCCATTTCCTTGTGTTACAGCCTGTACAGTTTACACATTTATTTTCAGACTAAAAGGCAAAGATTTTTTTTTGTTTTTATTTCAACTAGTTTTTCGCTGCCATCAATGTCCCATAAAAAATTATTTTCATGGTAGAAATTTCTATTTTTTATCAATTCATTTATTTTTTATTGAGATGTAGTTGACATATAACATTACATTAGTTCCAGGTATACCATATGATTCGATATTTGTATACACTGCGAAATGATCACCCCAATAAGTCTATTTAACATCCATCACCATACAGTTAAAATTTTTTTTTTCTTGTGATGAGAAATGTTAAGATCTCCTCTTTTAGCAACTTTCAAATATACAATACAGCATTTTTAACTATAGTCACCATGCTGTATATTACAGCCCAGGACTTATTTATTTTATAACTGGTAGTTTCTCCTATTATTTGGAATGTTCCCAAATATGACCAAGGGTAGTCACTCTAGCACATGAATGTGGGGTCACAGCTCACCCTCTCCAAGCTGGCATCTGGCAGTGAGGGGGGCTCAATACCCATCAGCCCTAAATCCTGCAGGGCTGGCATTTAAGCAGTTTCTGGGGCTGAGCTGGTTGCAGTGGGTATGGGAGTGGGCTGGGAGCAGAGCTGGGAGGTTCAGAGGAAACCGACATCTGGTCCTGATGCAAGGACAGGTGAGGCACCAACATCAGGAGAGCCTGGGGAGGGACCAGCCCTCCGGGAAATGGACCAGGCCTCACTGGCTGCCTGGACACTGGCTCGTCCCTTAGCTGAAGGTTCTTGTTACCACCAGCCCAGCTCCCTGCTCCTGCAGTCAGGCTCACTGTGGCTCCGTTATTTTCTATCAGGTTTTTATTTCCTTCTGTTTTCCGTCAGACCTAGAATCCAGAACAGACACCTTGAATGCTCCAGCTCATCTTCTGCCCCTACTTCTCTCTGAATTGTATGAGAGGAGAAAAGACCACAAGCTGGCGAGGGACCCGCAGCTGGGTCACGGTTCTCCCGGTGAACAGATCCCATTCCAGAGAACATCGACATCACTGAAGGCCATTATAAGACCATGAGGGATAAAGACAAAAGCAGTTCCACCCCATTATCACGTCTGGACACAGGCAAAATGCAGACATTATCCAAGCCACAAAATACCAACCGCCCCCTCCCAGCCTATGTGAGTGACTGCTGCCTCTTTACAAATTGTGGCTGTGGTCCTGTTCCAGTCAGACCTCCTTAGAGACACGACGCCATAAGACAAGTCAGAGAATTATCCTGCTTCCTGACAGCAAACAATCTGGATGAGATCCAGCTTCTTTCAACCCACCCCTAAAATCAACTAACAAAAGTGCAAGTCCTATAAGGTCCTTCTGGCACCTTCTTACTGAAATGTCTGAAGTCCCACTGTGAAATCCGTCTCTTGATGAAAAGAGCACTAAATCCAATTGTTCAATTACAGGCACGTTCCTGACAGTCTTTAGCTGGAGGTCACTGACACATGTATTATACAAAATATGAAGGTATGCATGTGTATAAAGACAGATAGAATTTTACTCTATAAACCTGAATATGAATTCTCAACTTTTCAACATAATTTCAAATACAGGTCAATAAGCTGTGCTGAAAGCCCCAGTGAGGACTGACTCATAGACCGACACACACGTACCACACACTGGTTGGAGGCGGCAGGTTCCTGTGGAGCCAGGACACACTGGTGGTTGTGCACATGTGTGTGAGTGGTGGGAAGGGAATGTGGGACAGGGAAGAGAATATGCCACGATTCCTTGGAGCCCTGGAGTGACTGGAGCAAAGAGAAGCTGATTGTGGCTGCTGTCTGTCCCTCTGCTCCCCGTCCTCTGAGGCCCTGGTCAGGGAGGCAGGTGAAAATGCATCACTGTGTTGGGAGATGGAGGAAACTGGGCTCTTCTGGGGCTGTGGCCCCTGCTCAGGGGTCTTCACTCCCATTCACAGGCTCTGTTAGGTCCTCTGCCTGACCTCAAGTCAGCAGCAATCCAACTGCACCCACGGAGTCGGGATGGGGTTCTAATGTGGACAGGAAAGGGAACCCTGAGGCGGAAGCTCCTGGTTGAGGTGACAGATGGTCAGTGAGGCACATTTCTATCAAACCGTCACACAGACTCTGCTGGTGCCCATAATATATTTCTGCAGAATTAGAAGGGCACCTTCCACAAGAAACCAGCGGTTAAGTGTGTTGTGACTGTCCCCACACCTGGTAGCAAATCACATAAAAGATGCCAACGCTTTGAACTTTTTCCTCCCAAATCCCAGTCCTCGTGACATCATGGTCCTTCCTCTCTGGTGCTGGGTCCCACCACTGCCAAGATCCAAAGGCAACGGGCCAACGAGAGGGGTTCAGGGCTTCTCCTCTATTTCACTCATTCTTCTAATTTCTGAGGAGGAACCCCTAACCACCTGGAGCAAAGTGAGAAACAATGGCTTCAAGAACGAGAGAAGTAAGTCTTCAGGGAGCTTCTGGAACACACTCCTAAAATCAGGAGGGAGGCCTGGATGCAGACGGGTCCAAGACTGTTGCCTTGAGACTCCTGGGCCTCAAGTCCACGGGGAACCTCAGGACTCCACTGCTTATTATTGCAGCCAAGGGGACTTCTTGAATCCTGTCTGACTCTCTCATCTTTGACATCTCTTCCATTACTGGGCATTTCTCCACTGCCAGGTTTCTAGTTCTTTAGTGGGTGTCATCTTCTTTTTCAATTAATATACAATTCACATGCCATAAAATTCACCTTTAAACTGTGAAATTCAGTGTTCAAGGTTGTTTCTCTCTCTCTCTTTTTTTTTTTTTTTGGTATATTCACTGGCTGTGCGACCATCTACACTAATTACAGAACATTTTTATCACCCCAAAATTAATCCCTGTATCCACTGTCAGTCATTCCCCATTGCCCCCTCCTCCCAGTCGCCGGAAATCATGAATCCATTTTCTGTCTCTGTAGACTCGCCTATTCTGGACATTTCGTATAACCTGAATCACACAATATGTATTTTTGTGCCTGCCATCTTTCACTTAATACAACGCTTTCAAGGTTCATCAATACAGGATCCTATTTAACACTTCATTTTCTTTTAATAGCTGAATAATATTTCACTGTATGAATATGGAACATTTTGTTAATTCATTCCTCATTTTATGGACACCTGGGTTGTTTCCAATTTTGGGCTATCATGAAAAATGCTACTAAGAACACTCATGTATACATTTTTGGGTGAACATATATTTTCATTTATGGATACATCAGGAGAAATGGAATTGCTGAATGTAGGGTAACTCAATGTTTATCTTTTTGAGGGACTGCCAAACTGCTGTCCAAAATAGCTGCACCATTTTACATTCCTAACCGTAGTGAACAAGAGTTCCCCTTTTCCACATTCTCTCAGACACTTACCATCTACCGTCACCCTAGTGGCGATGAAGTGGTATCACACTGTAGTTCTGATTTGAATCTCCCTAATGACTAATGATTTTGAGTATCCTTTTGGTCATTGTTATATCTTACTTGGGTAAGTATCTATTCAAAATTTTTGCCCATTTTTAATTTAGATTTGTAAAAATTTTTTAATTGTAGGAATTCTTCATGTATTCTGGATACTACACTTCAGATATATGATTGCAGTTACATTCTCCCATTGTGTGGGCTGTCTTTCAACTTTCTTGAGTGTCCTTTGAAGCACAAACATTTTCATCTTGATGAAGTCCAGTTTAGCAATATTTTTCTTTGGTTGCACGTGCTTTTAATGTCACATCTAAGAAACCACCGTCTAATGCAAGGACACGGATATTTAAGTCTTTGTTTGCTTCTAAGAGTTTTGTAATGTTAGCTCTTATATTTAGATATTTTATCCATTTGAGATTTATTTTTTTGTATATGATGTTAGGTAGATGTACAGTTTCTTTCCTTTGCATGTGGATGCCCAGTTGCTCCTGTATCATTTTGTTGAAAAGACCATTGTATCTCCCACTGAATCTTCTTAGCACCATCACACATAAATTGACCATGAATATGACGATTTGTTTCTGAACTCTCAATTCTATTCCATTAATCTGTAAGTCTATTCTCATGCCAGTACCACTGAGTCTTGATTATGTAGCTTTGTAGTAAGATCTGAAACTAGAAATGTGAGTACTCAATTTATTTTTCCTTTCAAGGTGGTTTTATTTATTCTGGGTCCTTGCATTTTCACATGAATTTTATGGTCAGCTTGTCAATCTCCCCAAATATGTCACCTGGGGTTTTGATCAGGATTACACTGAATCTGTAGGTCAACTTGAGGGTATTGTCATCTTAATATTAAGTCTCCCAATCGATAATCACTTTTCTTTATTCAGGGCATTTAGGTATTTCCTTTTTTAGGGCATCTTTCACTTGTCTCAAAATATTTTGTAGTTTTTAATGTACAAATCTGCCTATTATGTTAGAAATATTAAGAATTTTATTCTTTTTGTGTTATCGTAAATGCTATTGTTTAATTTCCCATTGTCCATGATTCAATCTTGGGTCACATATTGCTTTTAGTTGTCATATCTTGCTAGTTTCCTGTGTTACAGCAGAGTTTTTAGTCTGTCTTTCACGAAATCATCATTTTTGCAGAGTATGATACAATTCCAGTTGCTTTCTGGAATTCCTCCAAATGGTGTTTCTTTCTGTTTTCTTATGATGAGATTTAGTTCACGTTGGGGTGGGTTTTTTGTATTTTTTCAGGAACACTACACAATGATGTTTGCTCTTTCTCAGTGATTTGCATTAGGAGCCACGTGACATCACTGTTTTTCATTATCATGTCAATTTTTTCCACTGATGGTGAAAACTCGAATTACACGCTTAAAGTGGTGTTTGCCTAATACCTTCACTGCTGACCTTTTTCACTATGGTAGTTTCAAATGGTGATTTTCCCTAGCATTCCTTTTGCATATTTAGTTGCTATTCTACTGTCAGGGAGTGTGTTTCATTTCCCTCCTCACACGAAGGCATGTATTCGTGTGTGTATGAATATGGTAATTTACTCACAGTAGATCCCTCGGAATATATTATTCAATGTGCTGAAATGCACTATTGTCATTTTTCATTTTGATGATAAATTTGTCCCAAATATGGCCATGGCAGCCCCTTCATTTTGCCTCCTTTTTCCTTTTCACCTGCCCCTCCCACCCTTTTTTGTGAGTATTTCCTTACTTTCCAGCAAAGGATACTTTAGGCACAACTTCCACTACCCACCCCCCAAACAGCAATCTTGCCTGTGCCTGCCTCAGTCTACCCTTTCTCCCTGGAAGCCTGGTTCCCGTTATTGAGGGATGAAATTTAAAAGCCAAGATTTGAGTGGTATTTGCCACTGTGACTGAGGTGTCATGGCTTCTAGGCCCATTCAGTAGACAGGGTTAGGAAGAAGACACATACACACATGTCTACACACCACACACACATCATGAATTCATGTGCTCATAAGTCTAACTGTAATTCAACAGCCAAGACTTAAATTCTCCTTAAGTATTTGTATCTCCTTTTCCATTACTGGGTAACCTGGGTGAACAACGTAAACAAATTTAATCATGAACTCAGTCACACAAGGCATAAAAGACGCTTCCAAAATTGCTTCACCCACTCAGACCACTGACAAAAATTCAAGCAGCGCTAAGAATGATTTGCAGGTACTTTTATGTTTCACTTGAGTGTATACAGTAAAAATACTGTTAAGAAATTACTAGAATTTGTTTTTTAATTTAATTCTGTGATTGTGGTAGTCAATTTGATATAAAATTAAGCTCATTTATTTGTTTTTCTTCTCAATATTCTTTTGCCCATCCTTGTTGCTGTAACGTCAAGCTGAGTACACAAAAAGTCCCCAAAGCAAAACCGGATAAGCAGATTCTCTGGGAAGTACCCCCTCCGTCTATCACTTCCTCAACGAATCCTTTACACCCCATAGGCCACTTCCTTCACAAGTTCCTGGCTGTCCTTCCTTCAACTGCATTCTCAAGGCCAGCGACAGACTGTCTCCAGCCTCACATCTCAGACATCCTCTGTTTCTGCCGTGAAGTCCCTCGTTAACAGGGCTCACTGATTAGGTTATGCTCCATCAGGAAAAACTCCTTGTGATTATCTTACAAACAGTTGACTCGAGCCCTTAATGACATCTTCAAACCCCTTCACCATGGCCATACAATGCCACCTGATTAGGAGAATGATATTTCATCACATTCAAAGGTCCAGAACAGAAGCAAAAGGAGGGGAGTATACGGGGGTGAACCCCAGGTCACAGAATCTTGGGGGCAAACTCAGAACACCGCCTAACAAAGTAATGTCAGTTCCCTTCCAGCTAGGTTCTAATTTATATGGAAGGATTCTTGAGGTTTAACAGAAGCACTGGGGGAGAAGAGAATGACATAGTCTCAACCCAGACCCTCTATCCTTGTCCCAAGCCCTCAGCTCAGACCTGGACTCTGAGGTCCCCTCAGTGCACCTCGTACTCCCCCATCCTGTCCTTTAACCCACATTAACCCTCTCTACCTGGACCCTCTTCCTGAGGCCCACACACTTCCTGGACCACCAATTTCTGTCTCAAAGCCCTGTGCTTCCCCTGCTCAGGTCATTTCCAGTGGCTTGGCCTCTCCATGACCTGGAGCCTACCTCAAGACGCCCCCTTCTGAACTCTCATTAAGTGACTTGCCTCCTTATGCCTCTCCCTCCCCTCTCTTTTGTCAATCCCGCAGGTCACCGAATGCTCCCTTCAATCTGTCCCTGCTCCAGTGACGCCCTGTGCCTCAGATGTCAGCCGTGTCCCTGGGCACCGTTCCCCCCTGACCCACTTGTACTCACTTCTCCCTCTGCTGGTGTTCTTCCTACCCCAACTCAGCACCGGTCTCCTGGCCTCCCACCCCCTCTCCCTTCTCCCCGACGTGTTCAAGACAGGAATGATGCTGGCAGTGCAGACGGAAGAAGGTGGACGGGTTTGACATTTCAAGGAAAGGAGTAATATTTTAACATAGGATTTATTTACAAACAATGTGTTTATTCTTCCATGCTTGTATTATTTTTGCCACATATAACCTTTTTAAACACAACTCTAATAGTTAAATCACATTATGTGGTATTATGATGTTTCAGTTTATTTAGGTTATTTCATGATTGACCCAAGTATCTCTAATTATGTTTATAGCTTAATTAAAATATTAATTGAACAACCTATTAGACTTTTGAGGAAGAAATTTTACTGTACATATGATTACAAGTAGTAATCTATTCAAATAATCTAATCTATTTTTATTACTTGTCACAAATGCTTCACTAATCATTCCCAGATCACAGCAAAAACATACATTTTCACCTTACATTGTTCATAATAGGTCATTTGGCAAAATTCCGAATACTTGGATGAAGTGCAGGTTAAAGGATGCTCCACAGAATTTGTTTTGTAGTCTCCACTGTAGACTTTGCTCACGTTACTTTAAATTCAGATTATAAATTCAGGCATTTCCACACTGACTGCAGACACAATTTCTCCCCTGTGTGACTCCTCTTGTGTATATGCACATTAGAGCTGAGGATGAAGATGGCTTTTCATTACATTTATAATGTCGGTTCTCTCACATCAACTAAGGTCAGAGAATGGACTGAAGGATTTTCCATTCAATGTGACTGTTTTCTTTAAGTAAAGGGTAAGACATGTGCCTGGAATTCTGGCCACATTCATTTCATATATAGTGTTCCTCTCTAGTGTGAACTCTCTCATGCTGTCTGTGGTTTCTCTCCAGTGTGAATTCTCTTATGTTGACTAAAGGACGAAGGATGAGAGAATGCTTTTCCACATTTATTAAACATGCAGGATTTCTCTCCCATGTCACTCCTTTTGTGCGAATGTAAGTTAGCATCTTGGCTGAAGAGTTTCCCACATTCATCACATTTATAGGGTTTCTCTCCAGTGTGTGTTCTCTGGTGTATACAAAGCTGAGTGCTCGTATGGAATTCTTTCCCACACTCACTACATTTATAGGGTTTGTCTCCTGTGTGAGTTCTTTGGTATGAATGCAAATTACTGCTCTGGCTGAAGTGTTTCCCACATTCATTACATTTATAAAGTTTCTCTCCCATGTAACTTCTTTGGTTTGAATATAAGTTAGCATTTTGGCTGAAGCATTTCCCATATTCATTACATTTACAGGGTTTTTCTGCAGTATGTGTCCTGTTGTGTATAGAAAGCTGAGTGCTCTGCTGGAATTCTTTCCCATACTCATCACATTTATAGGGTTTTTTCCCCATGTGATTTAACACATGCTAAGTCACTGTGAATCTATAAGTGAAAACTTCCCCACAATCATTACATTCATAGGCATCCTCTCCAGGGTGAAATCTCTGCTGATCGAAGGAGACGACAGGCTGTTAAAGAATTTCTCACATACATTCATTTACTCTTTCTCTACACATGACTTCTAATTTGATCATGCAGTGAATACTCCCTGTTAAAATCTTCCCCACATTACTTACATATACAAAGTATCCTATTTTCAAAAATGCAAAGAGATTTCTCCTTTCATAACATCTCAACTGCAGAGCTATCAGATTTATTTTAAACATTCCATTAGTTTCAAACATTAGATGTAAGCACCATGTTTATGTAATTGTCCTTTTGTAAGAACTGAGGTTTTGGTTTGAGCACACATTAATATTTTCCCTAAATTTAAATGGCCCCAAACCTTCTGCTGGACAGCATTTACTCCCAAGTCAAATGACGGTCATGTGATTGTGCTGCATTCTACGATCTTTCAGGTCCCATGTCTTTAATGTGGAGAAGGAAGGTTTCTTCCCCTGAAACTTACCATTGACGTGCATTAGATGGGTCCTTCTTGCAGGTATCTTGTACAGATGTCGTTTCTTCTTTTATAAGGCCATTTTTCCTGTCTAAAATAATGTAAAACATATAAATTGCTAGTGTGGCATAAGAGGGAGAAAACTGTTGAACACATGCCAGGCCTGTGTGGATATGTTTCCAACCCTGCCCCTTACACAGGAAAGGACGGGAAGAGGAGGAAGACATCACTGAACAGAACACATGCCAGGAAAATGAACATGAGAATGTATTTTCAGGATTGAAATAAGATAAAAAATACAATCAAGATTGGTCATCAGTAAGGTAAATAGAAACAGTGTCAAAGAGAAGTGAACAGGACAAAGCACACAGGTGAAGCTTTATCTCTAAGGGGATTGGAGCATTCCTTTTCTGAGGGCAAGAGGAAGAACAGGCCCAGGAAGAGAGCAATGGCCCCAGTGGCCTGGACCACTTTTCTGAAAATATAAGTCACTCCAGGAAATGCGTGGCTGACATTTCCCAGGTCCTGCTCTCTCAGTGTCAGATCTTCCTGGTAATGAACACAGGAGCCTGGAGCTCACCTGGACTCAGGCCTTGAGGAAATCCTTTTTCTTCCCTCCACAGCTCCTTCCCTTGCTCCAGCTCAGAAATCACATCTGATTTGCGGAGTTCATACCCTGTTTGCAGGGCAAAATGGTACATTAGTTCTGGATTCTGTGCTGAGAACCATGCATGTTCTTTAATTTTAGGTTAGAATGTTGAGGAACAGCAAGGTGACCACTGAAGGACAGCCCAGAGAAGAGAACCCTGAACAGTGACAACATTGAAGGTCCTTCAGCAGGGCAGGAAGAACAACATGGCATGGGACAACATGGGGACACTTTCTTGTTGCTGACGTGCAGGCCCAAAGTCAAAGACAGAGTGAAGAATCCTCAGGGTTATCACCATAGGAGAAATGAAATGTTCCCACAGTAGGCTGAATTTCATTTAAAAAAAATCCAAAACACAGAAATGCCACCAAAACAATCTAATATCTATTTGGAAATAGATAACTGGTATAATTTTCATGAATAAATTTTTATTTTTATTTTTAAAAATTTTTTTAAAGATTTTATTTTTTCCTTTTTCTCCCCAAAGCCCCCCGGTACACAGTTGTGTATTCTTCGTTGTGGGTCCTTCTAGTTGTGGCATGTGGGACGCTGCCTCAGCGTGGTTTGATGAGCAGCGCCATGTCCGCGCCCAGGATTCGAACCAACGAAACACTGGGCCGCCTGCAGCGGAGTGCGCGAACTTAACCACTCGGCCACGGGGCCAGCCCTTCATGAATAAATTTTTAACTACCATGTAAGTGTATAGAGCAGAAGAGTTATTTAGTAAATATTTAATACTTTCATTCATTCTTTTAAAGATATTCATTGAATTCCCAGCACAGTCCTGGGTGTTAGAGATAAAGAAGCAAGAAAGACATGGAAGAGTGGTCAGGAAAACTCGTTTTTTTCTGGTGACAAAACAGGTATAAGTAAATAAAGGAATAAATTAAAAAATTACCGCCAAGTTGTTGTAATAACCATGAAAGATCCGAATGAGGACTGAGAGGGGAGGGGGCATGTGGAAGCTGTTCTGGATTCTTGTGGAGTAAATAAATCTTTGTTGACACACTCACCCACAGAGACCAGATGACTGATGTTCTCCAGCATCACGTCTCTGTACAGCTTTCGCTGGGATGGGTTCAGCAGCGCCCACTCTTCCTGGGTGAAGTCTATGGCTATGTCCTTGAAGGTCACTGATTCCTAAAACACCACGGACACTTCGATTCAGCCAGGAACTTCCTGCCAAGGGCCACAGGAGTATGCTGGACAAGGTAGTGCTGGGGATGGCTGCCGCACATATGGAAAGCTCAAACCTGTTTGGGGTTCCAGTCAATGTTTCTCTGTGCTGACACGTCACGTCTCTTTCACACGTGTTCACAGAGATGTAAACAAACTCTGAAAACATAACCTCATTATGAACGGTTATCTCATGAGGTGTGGTGGGAAATAGCCTGGCCACAGCAATGCACACCCTTCTGCAGCACTGAACAGGCCTCCTGCAGAAGTTGGATAAGCAGCTGGGGCCTCTCTCGTCTCTGCATCACTCACATGTTCATGATGAGCCATAAGACATGCAGCTCAGAAGCAAACCTCAGGGGGCCCAGAGACCACTGTGCATGAGGAATGTCCTAGCTGACACTCCTGCACTAAGGCTTTGCATTCAGTTTCCTCTGGGACCTCCAGCACTGGTTGTCGTTACCTCTCCTGTATCATCACCCTCTCTATATGCTCATGGATAACAGAAGCTTCTCAACTGAACCTGATCTTTCCAGTCCTTCAAATATTGCTACAGGACCTCAGGATTTATCCAATTATACTCCTCCTCCTCAAGGCACAGCCAAAGTTAAAAAAGCAATACTCACCAGACATTTCTTTCCATTTCCAAATTTGAACAAAGTTTAATTACAAAGAGGGAAACTGGGTTGTTGGGGACAACAGTGGAAAGGAGAAGTTTTTCTTCTTTTAACTTATTAAAATGTTCAAGTATATTCTATAACCATTTTAGTAAGTTTAAAATTGGGGAAGTAAATAAATGAATCCTCACTGCTCTCCTGCTCCCTGACCCCCACCTCAATGCTGCCCGGCCCTCCTCTGCAGCATCCGAAACACTGGATGGTCTGACCTCACCTGAAGACATACCTCCCTCCCTAGAGGACCGTGGACTTCTGCTCTTACTCATCTCCATCACCCCTGTTCACTATCTGCCTAAGCCCACTGCAGACACCAACAGAGTCAACGAGTGAGTTATTTCCCAATTAAGGCCATGGGATGGATGAGAAGAAACGACTTTTCGCCTTTTCTGCAAGGACATCCTTAAGGACATGGGAACTGCAATAAAGTAGTGTAAATACTGGTAGGGGATTATTTCTTGATCAGTCTCTGAGTCCTGATGAAATGTGACTGGCACTAATATTTCATGGAGGCACACGGGAGATCCAGGCCAGGAAGAGAAATCTGCTCATCCCCTTGAAAAACACGTATCGATTCACGAGAAAGCACGAGTCCTACTCACCTGTTGTTGCATTGTCTGCAGCTCAGTCACCCCCTGTCTTCCTGCGTATTCGCACCAAGAGACAGTCCAATAAATAAGCAGTCAAAGCTGAGGAAAGAGAAAGAACCCACGAGACTCTCACCTTTTCCAAATCTCCTAGATATGCCCATCTTGAATCTGCAAACCTTCACATGGCAGTGACTCCCCATAGTCAACCCACAAGTTCCTGTAGAGCAAACAAGGAGAAACAGAGAGGGGGGTTCTCCTCTCTGAGGGTCAACAGTAAGAAGCCTTTGACTATTGATGCTCATGAAGATTATATTAATATCCCCATTCTAGAGATAACAAAAATACAGGGCTTTATAGTTTAATTAGATCTGGTATTCAGAAGTATTATTTAATTCCATCCTTGGCACCAAATCCTAGGAGAACCTGACTCCTGTCACATGGAGATACTTACATCTATAACCCAGGTACCATTCAGGAATTTCTGATTTTATAATTCTGGGTGAGGTCCATGAGCATTGTTTTCCAGCATCCATCTTGGCTCATTAGTACCCCATACTCACTCTCCTGTACCCTGTCCTAACCCTAAGGGTACACTTGCCCTCAATCATCTTGGCTCCTCCACATGTGGGATTCAGGCAAGGTTAGTGACTCAACCTGAGCTGTATATCTCATGTCCTTGCACATGTGGCCAAGCAACTTTGAAATATCTTTAATGTTGGGCTGGAACAATTCAAAGAGCCATCCGTTGCTCAACTGTCCACTGACTCATCACGCAAGTCTAACGCATACAACCCCTTGCACAGGAAAGAAGCAGGAGTGTATATACCATAACCCTACTGTTGGGATGCACAACCCCTATAGGACAGATAAGCTCATAAAATACACAATGAAGGGGTTTAGCTTTGGAGCAAATTTATCAACTCCTTGGGATATGGCAGTGAAATGGTGTCTGAAGATCTAGTTATTTTTATCAACAAGATTATCTTTGCATTTCATAGTTTAACTGTATGAAAGAATTTGTCAACTCTAAAGTGTACTATCTAAACCAATGTGTATAACTAAATGTGCTGCATCAACAAACACTGATCGTGTATCAAGAACAGGATATGATTAAAACGCTTTGACCCTGAGGGCCTGGAAAGACAAAAATTCCTGCTAGTATTAACTGAGACTCTGTGAGTAGAATTTACGTATATATGTTGACAGACACACATCGCATTTAATACTCACAATAGGCCTGCCTTCGTGGATTAATTACACATTTAACAAGCGACGTGCACTAGGTTCAGAAAGCTAATTTATATGACAAAATTGTATGGAGAGAAGTTGACAGGGCTGGAATTTAAGATGACCTCTGCCTGTGTCAAGTCCCTAAACGTGCTCATCTTGAGGGCAGACACCAGAACCAGGTTTAACCCGTTTATGTCGCCTGTCAGATCCATGACCAGAGCTCCTCCATCACAAACTTGTCCTTTCAGCCTGTCCACACAGTCACTCCCCACGCCCAGGTTCTCCTGCTACATGGGAACCTCCAGTTCACTGACCCCAATTTCCAAAATCAGCCCCCACCTCTCCTCACTTTATTGATCAGTGTAACACACACTCACTTCAACGTATACACACCAAGACCAACAATTCTCATGCCCTTAGAGCTTCCCTGCATCGGCTGATAGACGTCCTGACCCCAGGAGACTACACACACCTCCCCTCCCATGGCTGCATCGATTAAAGCACAGGATGAGGTGTTGATCCGGTCCAATCACAGCGTCACTAATCTCCCAAAGGCTTTTTCTAAATATCTGGCATCCTGCTATGGCTTAGTAATAAAATCATTCTGTCACGCCCCATGGATATGTCAACATTCCCTGTGCTTTCAAATCTCACAAATCCTCACCTTTCTCCTCACTCTACAAAAATGGCTTCACTTCCTACTGCACAGATGAATTAGATAATTTGAAGAATTACTTCAGCTCATTAGCATGAAGTCTGCAGTTATGCCGCATTCCAGCCCGTCAGTGGATCCTCTCCTGTAAAAACTGACAAGTCATCTCTATTCCTAACTAAATCCAGCTTCTCCAACTGTATCTGGTTCTCCCCATCCCTTCAAATATTCTATCTTATTGATGACAACTGAATTTCCTTTACCAGCAACCACGTCACCACTTCCCCATCCAGCCCCTTAAACTCGTTTAATCTCTCCATTCTTGAAACAAAACCCTCCTCTAACCAATTTACACCTAGTTCCTGCCACAGGACCTTTTCCCCTTCAAAGTGACCCTGAAAAAACAGCACGTATTTCATTACAATTTCCTCTCACTCCCTAGCTCTTTGACTTATAAAACTAATGATCTCCACGTTAATAAATCTTGATAAAATCACAGATATTCCCTCATAATGGAATTTGATGAGTGTTCTCAGCCTTTTACTTGCAACCAAAGCAGTTTTGGCACAACATCTCCTTTCGGGAACTTTCTTTTTCCCAGTCTTCTCTGACAGCTAAGATTCCTAACTGTCTTTAAAATATTCTAGTCACTCCTTCCAGGCGTCCTCCTCAAACAACACTGGTGGAATATCTGGAGGTTCACCCCCACCCCTTTTCTCTCCTCTTACAATATGCTCCCTTGGAAACCCCACAACATCCCTTCACTGGCTTCAATTTCTTCCACCGTTATCTCTAAACTCTTATCTAAACACTCATATGGAGATTCATTTCTGAGCTATAATCTCCACTTTTATGTATCATAGGCAGATAAAATGAAATATATTTCAAAATGAAGCCATTAACTCTTTTGCAAATAAAAAATCCTTCCCTTCTAGTCTCCAAAATCAGACAATGGTTCCACTAGACATCACGGGTTATAATCTTTGACACCACTTTTGAGAACAACGCAATTGAGCATTGCTGTTATCTCATCCTCCATTTCCACCTGACTATCTCCCCACAGAGGACCACTCCATACTCCTTAGCTCTCAGTCTGAGATTAAATGCCATTTCTTCCGAGATCCCTTCTTTAAATTACTACCTAAGTGAGCCTCTCCTTCTCAAGTGGTTGTCTTGAGTAGGGCCCTACTTTTCCTTCATGTTACTCATCTAATTTCTCACTTTGCAGTTACGTGTTTGTTCTTTTCTTCCTTGCCAAGACTAACCACAGAAAAATCATCTGCTTCTAGAATCATAAGGCAAGTTTCTCTTTGACTAAGATTTATGAATTATGAATAAAAAGGAATTCCACCCACACAATCACCTAACCTGGCCTCAAATGACAGACTACAAATTGCTGCAATCAGATTAAATAATCATCATCATAACTGAAGTTCACTGACAAAATAAAGAAGGATGCATGTGACTGGGGAAAGTGTCTCCAGTACTCAGTAAAACCTAAGCAGGTGGAAAGCTTGTGATACTGTGTGGTTAGCAAGTTTGCTATCACCACACTTCTGAGCTCGGAGCTTCCTTCTCTCTAGAATCAGACGTACATTTCTTTTTGGACTCACTCTGATGTAGTTGATAACTTCAGCACATTTACAATGCAATGGACAGATCCTGCTTGCCTTGGATGTCAATCAAGATATATCTAGGGGCTGGCCCTGTGGCCGAGTGGTTAAGTTCATGTGCTCCACAGCAGGCGGCCCAGTGTTTCATTGGTTCGAATCCCGGGCACGGACATGGCACTGCTCATCAAACCACGTTGAGGCAGCGTCCCACATGCCACAACTAGAAGGACCCACAATGAAGAATATAAAACTATGTACCGGGGGGCTTTGGGGAGAAAAAGGAAAAAATAAAATCCTAAAAAAAAAAAAGACATATCTAATCAAGGAATAACTAGTTTAACAAAAAAATTTCTAAGTAAGTAAATTATTTAGATCCAATTAGGAAAAATGGAGTGATTCCTTAAATCCTGTTCGTTTTCTAAACCATGCAAAAGTTTGAATACTTTGTAAGTTTTGGCCTGTTCTGGCAAACTCTGCAGGAAATTTATAGCAAGATGATCAGTCTTTTTTTAAATTTTTTGGTGAGGAAGACTGGCTCTGAGCTAACATCTGTGGCAATCTTTCTCTATTTTCTATGTGGGACGCTGCCACAGTATGGCTAGATAAGCAGTGTGGAGGCCTGCACCAAGGACCCATACCTGCAAACCCCGGGCCACGGAAGCAGAGTCTGTGAACTTAATCACTCCACCACTGGGCCGTCCCTAATCTTTATTTTTAAGTGAGTCTAAGCTATCAAGACAGTCTCAGGCTGTCGGCTTCAATGTGGCAATTCTACTTTGGGTATTTATGTGAAGGAAATGAAAACACTAACTCAAAAAATATATATGTGCCGCCATGTTCATTGTTACATTATTTACAATAGCCAAGACATCAAAGCAACCTCAGTGTCCATCAGTGGATGAAGAGATAAAGAAAATGAGACATATATGTACATATATATATATGTACATATATATATATAATATATCAGCATTATTCAGCCATAAAAAAGAGGGACATTCTGACATTTGTAAAAACAAGGATGGTTCGTCGGGGCATTATGCTAAATGAAATAAGTCAGACAGACAAAGACAAATACCATATGATCATCTAAAAAAACCAAAAAAAACAAAACTGAACTCATAGATAGAAGGACAGATTGGTGTTTTCCAGAGGTGGAGGGGTGGGCAAGTTGCGTGAAGGGAGTCAAAAGGTACAAACTTCTGGTCATAAAGTAAGTAAGTCATGGGGTTGTAATGCACAGCATGGTGACTTTAGTTAATAATAGTGTATTGCATATTTGAAAGTTAAGAGAGTAGATCTTAAAAGTTCGTATCACAAGAAAAAAATTTATAACTGTGTGGTGACGGATGTTAACTAAACTTACTGTGGTGATCATTTCACAATATATACAAATATCTAATCACTATGTTGTATACATGAAATTAATATGTTATATGGCAATTATATCTCAATAAAAATTAATCTATTATATAAATGCTAGCAAAAACAAAATCTGAGAGGAAGGCAAAAAATGGGTTCTATCCATGGCTCAGCTCTAACTAGTTCTTGGCCTTGGTTAACTTCCTACACCCAGAGTGACGCCTTGTTTTTCCCTTACAGATCAGAACAGGCCATTATTGCAAGGCTGTAAAGCCCCCTTTTCACCTAAAAAGCCGTACTGTGGACCTGTCTCGGCTGTCATTGGCCCCTGGGCACCGATTCTTCCCGATGCTCTGGGCTCAGGAGGGTACACAGCTGGTCCGTACACTGTTGTGAGAACTGGTTCAATTCCGTAAGCTGCTCTTGACTAACACCTTCCCATCTCAATGCGCCACTGACCACCAATCCACATGAGGTTAACCGGGTCAAACTCACGTTTAAAAGTAAAACACATTATCGTCTTTATACTGCACCCCTGAGCCAACAGGTCAGAGCTTGCTGTGAATTTGTTAAAAAACATTTCAGATAGAAACAGGGTGCTGACACATGAAATTAAAAAAAAAAATGTGGCCCTAGAGAAGGAGAGATGTTTCTTCTGCCACGTATGACACATTCAAGAATCAGAACATTCTGAGGGCTCTGGAGTGCACATATTTTAGACAACAGAAGAGAAAGACAAGCCTGCTTGAGTCTCCAAGGATTTTTAGCTATGCCCTGAGGACTGTGAATCCTACTACGAAGTTTATAAATATCACACCTCCCAGAATAATTGAGCCACAATTTACAACTGATTTAAGTGTAACTAGAGTGTGTTTTAACTGACTTTTTAAAAAGAACCAAATCAGAATTGTGTCTCAAGATATCTCACAATAAAGAACTGATTCTGAAGCAATGTTAAACTATATATTTTCATTCTGAGTACAAGCTTTTGTTTCAAAATCAGTATTTTTCTGACCCTCTCCTTTTCATAAAAATTTGACAAACTTGGGAGTGTCCTGGATTTACGTTTGTGTGTGCGAGGAAGCCTGGCCCTGAGCGAGCATCCCTGCCATCTCTCGGTTTTACGTGGGATGCCGCCACCCCGTGGCTTGAGGAGCAGGTGCCGAGTCTGCAAGGGGCAGGAACCCAGCGTCCTGCGGGGCTGAGGCGGAGGCAGGAACTGAACCACGTGCCGGGAGGCCCCAGATGTAGCATTTTCACACCGTCTGTCCCAGCGAGGTCCTGCAGAAAACGTTTCAGTAGCTGAAATTAGCTTCAAATTGTCTAAGTCTGTCACTGGGCCACGAGCCAATGTCACCCACGGTAACACTTCAATCTGAGAACAACAGACGCGGAGCAGCACTATGGTCAATACAGCAGAGATAAGGCCACTTCCTTTAGAGCCAGGAAGGTGAAATTATGATGAATTGTGGTTTGGATTAAATAAAATATTGACATTTACAATACTGAGAATTTCAATACACCTGCTTTTCCGTTTTTCAGTACTTTTTCAGCTCCTCTCGCTTTAGGAAACATTACCCTCTAGAAGGAACAGCAGCACGTGCGGAGTCGCGAACGTTCTCCCGCCGCCCGGGGACCGGCCCTTCCCGCGGCCCCGGTTCCCTCCACCGAATGTCGGACATTTCGTGCGTTCCTTCTCCATGCGGTTCCCTCTCTCTGAATCTGCATCGAGATTCCTGCCCAGAAGCGATCCTGAATCCGTACAAAGTGCCCCCCGCGCCCTGATGTCGCCCCGCCGGGACCCAGGGAAGGGACTTGCGGAGAAGCCTTGTGGAGATGAAGCAGGAGCAGGAGGAGGAGGAGGGAGAAGACACGCGGGACAGCGCAGAAGATGAAAGGGGCTGCTCGACGGCCAAGAGAAAAATCCGGGAGACCCTGCAGCCAAGCTCCCTGCTCAGCGGCCCGGCCCCCAACCAGGATTTTACTCACTGTGGACGCGACCCCACCTCGTCCGGAGCCGTGAACGAAGCTCCGTCCTCCCAGTGCACGCGGCCACGAGGTCCAGGGCACAGTGCGCATGCGCTCCCCGGGCCAGTCAGAGAAGGCGAGTTTGCACGCCCCCTGTCGGTGATCTGGGAGCAGTGCAGGGTGCTCAGAGCTCGCTGTTCCCCGGCGCATGCGAGCCCCAGACAGGTGGTCTCTCGGTTGGAGAGGGGCAAGTGAGGGGAGACGGCTCGGAAGACCCAGGTGGTAAGGGATTGGAGTTGGAGACACTGGTATGAACCATTAAGCTGTGTTTACCTTCATATGAATGAGGATTATTCCTTGTAGAAATGCATCCATGTCTATATCTATGTATTCATCAATGGATCCATTGATAGATAGATACCACTGAGGTGTAGTACACAGGTTAGGATACACATAAATTTCCTCCTGCTATCAGCTGAGACGCCCAGAAACAAGCACTCCCCTGTAGCAATGAGCACATTCAGATAGACGGTTTGGGATTTTTTTAAAAAAATTGTATTTGCCAATAAAAATAAACAATGGTCCTTCTAGGTTCATTCTAGCTCTGGAGCAGGAAATACATGAGACGAACCTGAGGATTCTTGTAGTTGCAGAAAATAAGGAAGTGTTA
>NW_025794070.1:1702-8716 GCF_021613505.1 Equus quagga | reverse complement strand
TGGCTTACAAAAGATTCCTGTAAAGAAACTGCAAATAATACCAATAAGCCACACCCAGGTGAGGAACCACCGAAGTGGCGGCTCTGACACTCAGTCCCTCCTGATACACGTTTGTCGTCACCCATGGGACAGACCTGACCAGTTAGCCTCAAATATAAAAAAATAAACTAATGTGTGTGAAGTACCCCCACCCCATCAGTGAGTAACAGTGGGAAATCCTCATGGTTAACAAGGCATCTAAAACCTAAGCTTTCAGAACAGGAAGACAAACCCTGCTATTTTTTCCCAGGGATGTTTAAGTTACGCACTGTTCAACCCATTACTTTTGGGTATTTCCTTAAGCAACGATAAATATTTAGAAAGCTCTTTTGAAGTTTCTTGCATGATTGCATAAGACAGAAAACACCTACCACCAGGCAAACACTTCCTCTTTTTGCTGCAGTAAAAAGAGCCACTAAAGGAAGGATACATATCAGAAAAGATATAATCCCAACAGTAAATGCCTTGTTTCATAAAAACAATGCCTCGTGGGGAAAACAGTGTAGGTGCTCCCATGGATGGAACAGCTCCTCAGAAGGGACTTTGTTTAAAGGATCCTGGATGTGGAAAAGGTGCAGATGGAGCAATGTTACTGTGCCCTAAGGGATCAGTGGCCCCCAAGAGGGTCCTTTTGCCCAGAGCCGGTCACACCAATAAAAGGAGACCAGGTTCAGAATAGCAGAGCAGAAACGTTATTCATTGATCAATGAATGGAGGCCTAAAACACCTTCTCGTGGAAGGGAAGGTGAGCAGAGTTCTCATGGGATGTGAAGGGGGCAGGGTCTCCGTGTCACGGCTTGGGGCAGGGGCACTGGGGCACGCGCAGATCTTCCCTTCTTGCACACAGCACCTTTTGCACAAGTTTCCCCTTGCACACGGCACCCCATCGCCAACTTGGACCTTTCTGGTTTGGACCTGTCGACGAAAATAATCCATAACCAATCTATAAATGAAAATTTGGGTGAGTTTATTCTGAGCTAAAATGTGAAGACCATGGCCTGGGGCCTTTCTTCCTGAAGGAAGAAAGGGCACCAAACAAGTGAGGTGTACAGAGTGGTTATATACCCCCAAACAGGATGTTTCACATATGATTGACATGTCCCTCCCACAATAGTCAGGAGACTGCTCTGTCGGCACAGTGCTTGATGGACACAGCAGGTGGTGGGTCTGCTATCTCAGAGGGCGTAGCAGGAGGCAGGTCTATTGTCTTGAGCTGGGTGGTCACAGGTGAGCCCAGCAATCAGTGTCTAGCCTAAGGAAAGATGCTTAATCCTTAAGGAAATGCCAACATTGGGAGGGGGAGGGAAGTTGCACCTTTATCTCAAGGGTCTTTGTTCTTGCCATAGGGAATGTCTAAAGCAGATATACAATGCATGCTCAACAGCCTCGGTCAGGCCCTTTTGGAAAGACCAGGTCAGACCGAATTAGGTTTACACCAAATGGCTTCCTCATATACTCCAATATATCCTATTGCTTGCCATTTTTATTTGCCATTTCTCCCTTTTGATCTCTAATCTTTCGATGGAAAGCATTGATGATCAAAATATTGTCCTCGGCGCCAGGGTGGTTGCTGCCTGCCCTGGGTCCATCACGGCCCTCGGTGCTAGGCTTTTAGCTCATTTATTTGCCTAGTCGTCCATGTTGGGGGGAAATAGTGGACAAGCATAGAAGTATATATATTAACAGAGGAAGCATTTCATAGATTATGTAATTTTCAATTAATTTTAGATTGTTGCACAAACACTGTATATGTGCTTTTCTATGACGCTTCACATTTACATTGCGTCTGATCATAGAACAAGAACAGTAACAATAATTCAATGTATTTGAAAACATTAGTTTAAATTGAGTTCTTAGGTAAAGTCTTTATCAGGAAAGGAAATTTGTCCAGGGTTATAAGACAGATGGACCATTTTAAGCCATCGAGCAATCATTACTTTAGTTTGTATGCTACTCTTACAACACTGAGTAAAGAAAACAACAATTAGTTTGAATATTATGACCAGTACAAGGATTCCAAGAAATAATAGAAATAGGAATTGCAATCCAGATTGAAAAAGGGAACAGATACTGAAAGGGAGCCAACCAAACAATTCAAACTGGGTGCAGGATTGCATAAGGCATCCGCTTGCTTCTTCATGTGCTTTAGCAGAGATGACACATTGGAAGACTCATCAGGTATAGAAGCACAGCATCAATCTGAGTGATTGCATATGTACCACCTTGGGATGCAGTAAGAATATCTAAGGCCATTCTATTTTGAAGGACAGCCTTTTGATTAAAGACATTTCAGTATTTAATAAGGCTATTCCTGCTTGACTGTCCTTAAGGGCTTCTTGAGTAAATTTAGTCAGAGCTTCCATATGTAATAACGACATCTTTTAGTCCCAAAGAAGAAGCAAATGTAGCTGAAAATGTAGCCATACCAGTGGCACACTGAACAAGCCCATCCGGCGTTAAAGAGAGGGATTGCCAACAGGTTTTAACTCAGCCTGACTCCTTCCCTGCTTTTAAAGGAAACTCAGGGTGCAGTGTTTTAGCCATCCAGGCAGTAGCCAAGGCCAAAGATTTGTTCCACATAACCAGTGAGTTCCGTTAGGAGTCACTTGATAAATGCCTGGCCTTCAAGACCAGTCTGTTCCAAATTAATCACTTTAAGTATGATAGCATTCCAAACAAATTATAAAATACGTATACAGTTTAAGCATAACAAAGGTTTAAATGAGGAGCTATAACATTGGGCATACAGGCCTGGTCTGGAGTCTTGGGACAGCTGTCTACAACAGATGTTGTCGTCTTCTCCTCCTGGTATGGTCCTTTCCAACTGGGCCGTATAGAGTCTTTTATTTGATGTCTCTTTTGATAAGTAAATTCTCCCGGTTATAGTCCATGATCCTTAAGTTCTGGGAATTCTCTGTGAAGCAAAGCTGGTTCATAGATTTCTTCATCTGATTTCATGGGCTGTTTTATTATTTCAAAAGGAGACAGCCGATGTTTACAAGAAGTATAAACCTAAGATTAAGGAGCACTAGCACAAGAGCTTTCGGCCGTGAGAGAGTAAATGCTTCGGAAAGCCTGCCAATTAAGTCTTGGTTGTGCCCTTAGTTCTTTTTACCAATCCTGAGGAGTGAGGGTGGTAAGCACAGTGGAAATGCTGCAATATTTGCCACACATTACAAATAGATTTGAGTTCGCTAGTCACTGTGTAACTCAGTAGGAATTCCCCAAACAGGAATTATTCTCTCTAATAGTAATTTACCTACTGTTAACGCTGTTGCTCTTCTGCAAGGAAAGGTCTCAAAACAATGTGAGAACATACAGATCATTACAAGATATATTTATCCTTGAGATGGTGGCATTTGGACAAAGTCCAATTGTCATACCTCAAAGGGTCCCTTAGGAAGGGAAAGTGGCCTTGTGACTCATGAAGTGGCTCCTCTGGATTATACTTTGGGTATATAGCACATGAAGTAGAGGCTATATGAGCCATTGGGAGAAAGTTTCCAAAAGTCTTATTTTTCCCTTTTGCTGTAACCTATATATATTATTTTTCTTCTTCTGTGGTGATTTCTTAAGCCTGTAGAAGGAAATCTTTTTACTGGATTAGCAGAGTCAACAGAAAGTAGCAGGCATTCTTGAGGCTGGACAGCATATCCAGCTTGATAACCGTCCTTGTTTATCATTTAAGTAAGACTCAGTTGTAAACCAAATTAAACAATAGAATGCAGTCGTGGTCTTCTCCCCTTGTGATGTTGGAAGCAACGTAGCTGATGCGGGGTCAGTGAGCCGAGAGATAGATTTCTTGGACTCTCAAGGTCTGGCAGTAGTGCTCTCCCATCTAGAGAATAGCATGGGGACAGGACTCATGGGCAGGAGGAGCTGCTGCTGCAAACATGGGTTGACAGTAGGGCTAAATCTAAGGCATAGGCATGTGAGTTATCTCTTTAGAAGACAAAGGAAAGAATATGTAAAAAATTTAAAATGGTATCAGTACAGGTGGGGTCTGGCTATTGGGTGGTCCTATAACTTTTAGATAAGAAGCAAACCGGATTAAGTAAATACGAGAAGGCACCACCCTAAATACTATCTTCAGCTAAAGACAAAGGAGGACATTGGTGGTGGGGGGAGTCAGCTACATGAGGTCACCAGACAAGCACAATAAACAAGACTTAAGTTCTTGCCATCCCTGTTAAGAGTTTCTAGAGATAAGGTCATTCCCCCCTTCCTCCTGGTGAAGAGAGGAGGCACCCTCACAGATGGAGACTTCCTTCACAAATGCAAGTGTCTCTTATCAAAGGGCAAGCAATTTCCACTCCTCAGAGCCTCCTTCTCATCTGCAGTTTCAACAGTAACCAGCCTAAAATAATCCTCATCAGCAGCAAGGCTGAAATAGTGAATAATATTTACCTACACAATATAACCTGAGGTTTATCATCATTTACTTCACAATGCTTCTCATGTAGTTTAGCATTCCAAATAAGGCTAATTAGTATCCCTCCTTTATAGGAAGAGAGAACAAATTTCTTTGAGAAGTCCCAGGGGCCCTCTGAAAATCCTCAGAGAAATTCTCCTCCTTCATCCAGGTCAAAAGAAAACCTTTATTTAGGACTTGACTTATTTATGTGCGTGTCCCCAGATGAACCTATAATTAATTACGGTGAATGAGAGTGGAGTTCCCTATGGGACCACTGCACATAGTGAGGATTGATCCTCTGACACTCCTGCTGAGGTCCTTAGTCACCTAAGGATGCCTTTTCGTAAAGGCCAGGAGGAGCTAATGTCCCTTTTCTTCAGAGCTGAACACGTTCAGTCTCTCATTTCTCTATCAAGCAGTTTGTTCAGACTTTATAAACACAATTCTTTCCAATTTAAAGCCAAATTAAAAACGTCAGCCTTCCCCATTCACTCCCAAGTTCCTCTAGGCTCCTCTGGCCTAGGAACTTCCCTCCTAGGTTCCTCTTACCCAGGGTATGTACCGGTACCCCTTAAAAACCTCTAGTCTCAAGACCTTACCCAGCTCATGTAAACTCTTGGACCATCAACTGAAAGTAAGGAGGTCCGGGTTTCAGGAGCACTCACCAGGGTCACCTGAAGAATGCAGTGATCCGGGGGGCTCAGTGGGCCCTTATTGGTACCGAATGCTGGCTCAGTGTAGATTCCAGGTGGTTTCTGGTGGGTTTCTCTGAAATCCTGCTGACTACACCAAGAAATGTCGATGAAAATAATCCACAACCAATCTATAAATGAAAATTTAGGTGAGTTTATTCTGAGCTAACATGTGAGGACCATGGCCCAGGGCCTTTCTTCCTGAAGGGCACTGAAGAAGTGGGGTGCACAGAGTGGTTATATACCCCCAAACAGGATGTTTCACATATGATTGAAATGTCCCTCCCACAATAGTCACAAGATTGCCCTGTCGGCACAGCAATCGATGGACAGCGCAGGTAGTGGGTCTGCTATCTCGGAGGGCGTAGCAGGAGGCAGGTCTATTGTCTCGAGCTGGGTGGTCATAGGTGAGCACAGCAATCAGTTTCTAGCCTAAGGAGAGATGCTTAATCCTTAAGGAAATGCCAACGTTGGGAGGGGGAGGGAAGTTGCACCTTTATCTCAAGGGCCTTTGTTCTTGCCATAGGGAATATCTAAAGCAGACATACAACGCATGCTCAACAGCCACGGTCAGGCCCTTTTGGAAAGACCAGGTCAGGCAGAATTAGGTTTACACCAAATGGCTTCCTCATATACTCCAATATATCCTATTGCTTGCCATTTTTATTTGTCAGACCGGTTCTGCAGTTTGGCCATCTGACGATATTCTGCTTTGGTTCCTATAAGTAAGCACAACTTAAAAGCCAAGTATTAGACATGGAAAATGTTTTAGGGACTTCTCTGGGTGACAGCAACACCTGCAAAGCTCACTCATTGGCCTATCCCCAGTCAAACCACTGCAGGAAAGAACTGGAAGCCTTGAGGGCACATAAGATGCTGTCAGAGCCATCAGTGGCGTTAACCATAAAACCAAGATTGGGGGTTGGCCCTGTGGCTTCTGTGGCCTGGGGTTTCGCCCATTGAGATCCTGGGTGCAAACATGGCACCGCTCATCAGGCCACGCTGAGGCGGCATCCCACATGCTTCAAGTAGAAGGACCTGCAATTGAAATATACAACTATATACTGGGGAGCTTTGGGGAGAAGAAAAAGGAAAAAAAAAAATTGGCAGCAGATGTTAGCTTGGTGCCAATCTTTAAAAACAAAAAAACCTCAAGATTGTCCTAGTAGAGTAGATGGTTTGTGATACTTGGTTAAGATTCGGCGGGACCAAGAAAACTCTCCCGACCAACAGGACGAGTCATCTCCAAGGGAAAGTATTTCAGGGCTGCCGTGAATTCTCCTTCTCTCTTTCTTTGCTAACTCTCTAACTTCCCTCCTTCATAAAGACCAAGGTGCTGACAGTCCGTAAGGTGACAAGAGCTGTCATTTGTAGGCACCCTGGAAAAAGCTTGAAAAGATAAATGCCTTTTCTGTGCATCAGCCCCATTTAAGTAAAGGTGTTAAAACAGATGTTTGACAATATTTCCATGGACAGGTGATTTTTTGGCCAACAGTATGTTGGACTCATAAAACCCCTGATGCCTACACATTTAAAAAACTTGGGAGCCGGCCCTGATGGCCTAGTGGTTAAAGTTGGCACTCACCACCTCAGTGGCCAGGGTTTGCTTCTTGGGCATGGAACCACATCACCTGTCTGTCAGTGGTGATGCTGTGGTGGTGGCTCACATAGAAGAACTAGAACAACTTACAACCAGGATATATAACTATGTACTGGTGATGCAGGCTCGGCAAGCCAAAGAGTCCAAAGAAAGATTTCTTGGACTCTCAAGTTCTGGCAATAGTGCTCTTTTATTCAGAGAATAGCATGGAACAGGACCCATGGGCAGTGAAGAGCTGCAGGCATGGGGACAGGACCCAGGGGCAGTGA
>NW_025794070.1:0-1602 GCF_021613505.1 Equus quagga | reverse complement strand
CAGGACCCAGGGGCAGTGAAGAGCTGCAGGCATGGGGACAGGACCCATGGGCAGTGAAGAGTGGCAGACATGGGGACAGGACCCATGGGCAGTGAAGAGCTGCCTGCATGGGGACAGGACCCAGGGGCAGTGAAGAGCTGCAGACACCGGGATGGGACCCATGGGCAGTAAGAGCTGCAATGGGTGAGGGCAGGGCTAAAATTATAAGGCATATGTATGTAAGATATTTGTTCACAAGACAAAGGAAAGGTCATGTAAAAAAGTTATTAAAATGGAATCAGTGCAGGTGGGGTCTGGTTATCAGGTGGTCCTCTAACTTGGGATGGGAATCAGGTCAGATCAGGTGAGGACGTCTTATGCTTCCCGGAGGATGATATGGATCGGTATGTAGGGCAGGACGCCTTGGGCTTCTTTCCCTGGGGCAGCCTTGATCCTCATCACTGGGGCTTGGGGAAGAAAAAAAAAACAAACAAACTTGGAAGCAAAACTGTTGTTTGAAATTCAGACATAATTTACATACGACAAAATTAACGCTTTAAAGTGTACAAGTCAGTGTCTTTTGGAATATTCAAAGTTGTTCAAACATCACCACTAGTTCCAGAATAATCTGTTTTTAAAACCTGTAGAGTTTTAAATGCAGCATTTCCTTGGGTTTTGAACCCATTTATGAAATGTAAACAAGCCGCACCTTCCCGGATGGTTTTTAAGAGCAACTAACAGGGAGCTGGCCCTGTGGCCGAGTGATTAACTTTGCATGCTCTGCTTCAGCGGCCCAGGGTTTCCTCTGTTCGAATCCTGGGCGTGGACATGGCACCGCTCATCAGGCCATGCTGAGGCAACATCCCACATGCCACAACTAGAAGGACCCACAACTAAAATATACAACTATGGACCGGGGGGCTTTGGGGAGAAAAAGGAAAAATAAAATCTTTAAAAAGAAAAAAAGCAATTAACTGGCAACAGGAAGACAGAAATATAGTAGCTGGATTTTAACAAATGCCTGGGCATAAATGGTAGATGGAGCTAATAATGAGGATGAAGGTTCATCAAGCCCAGCTACACCCTTCTCCCGTCGGCTCCCATGGGTCTGTGACAGCCACTAAAATCCAGAATGAAATAAACAGCCTGGAGAGCCAGGCCTTCAAAATTGTAACCTTCAAACAGTGTTCAATCAAGATTTTATTTCTTTGTTTTTATTTTTTTTAAATCTTTTTTTTTTAAAGATTTTATTTTTTCCTTTTTCTCCCCAAAGCCCCCCGGTACATAGTTGTATATTCTTCGTTGTGACTCCTTCTAGTTGTGGCATGTGGGACGCTGCCTCAGCGTGGCTTGACGAGCAGTGCCATGTCCGCGCCCAGGATTCGAACCAACGAAACACTGGGCCGCCTGCAGCGGAGTGCGCGAACTTAACCACTCAGGCACGCCCCAAATCAAGATTTTAGTAAATAAGAAAGCACACTCAATCGTATCAATATTTTTAGTGAGAGCAAAGTGCCTTCTGGCACTTTTTTAATTGTGCAAATAATTTGTAATTTTATAAAACTTTATCAAAAATTATGGTTGATTTCCCCTCCCTAGAATCCTTTTAAACGTCCCCTTTGG
>NW_025794069.1:0-6858 GCF_021613505.1 Equus quagga | reverse complement strand
GGAGGAAGAGGATGGTGATGAGACAAACGGGTAGAGACGGATGGTGGAAGGACTGGTTAGGAGGAGGGTGGTGGTGACCCAGGTGAGTGAGCCACAGGCCTGTGGTAGGGGAGTGGAGGGACTGGAGTTGGCAGAGTTTGGTGAGTGACTGGATGTGGGGTCTAAGGGGCAGGAGGAATTCGGGGGCTCAGACATGTGGCCTTCAGAGTCTGTGTCCATTCTTGTGGTATCTCTAGAGGCCAGCCTTTTATTTCATAGTGTATATATAATATGTATATATATATATATATATATTTCTGTCTGCTGAGAACATTTAAGTTCTGCTCTCTTAGCAAATTTCAATTATACAACACAGTGCTATCAACTACATCAGCTTTTTCAAATAGAACTGACTTTGGAAACGGCCAGAACTCCAACCTGGTGACAAGGCAGGTAATGAAATAAGTAATGCATTTGTGTTTTAAATTTATTAAAAAGTAAAAGAAGTTGACAAGCTGATTTAAACCAGAGATAAGGAAAGGGCAGAACAATTAAATTCAGAACAAGAGGCTTTCAAGGTAATTTTTGGGAGAAGATGCTTCTTAAAGGTAAATTTAAAGGTTTTGAGGTATTAATGGTATTATTTTACAGTATTAAAAACTTTAGGAAGATTTTTAACAAAATATAGTAGAGTTTGAGAATTATATATAGTCAAAATTTATCAAAATTACATTGCAATTCAGTTTCAAGATGGAAAAGTTTTAACTGTCACAAAAAAGAGCTATTACAAAGGTTTTTTTCCCTTCATTTATGGTTAATATATGGCGTTTTCAATCATAAAATGGAATTAAATATTTACAAATCTTAGTTGTCTGAGAAACAAGCATTTTCCAGGACAGTCACACTCAAACCTTACTGTGCTTGTTAAAATGCAGATCCCCAGGCCCCACCCCAGAGATTCTGGCTCAGGAGGCAGGTGGGGACCTGGAGTCTGCATTTTTACAGGTGGTTCACAGCCGCCCTGGCGATTGTTAAGCACTTTGAGACGCATGTCAAAAAACTGTTTAACCAGGAAGGAAAAATGGGCAGCAAGAACTGTGTGGTCACCGTTTGGCACGGAAATGAGCCCCGCCAGCTCCAGGCTGTGGCCAGAGCACACCTGGCTGGCTTCCTGCCTCTGTCGAAGTTCCCTCTCTGCTGACTGGCAGACAGCAGGTTGCAAATTTACTACTTTAGAATTTATTCCTGGAAATTATCACAAGCAAATTATTTGCCTTTTATAGCAAACATACGCACAAAGGCCCAACAATACACGTATAGAGTGAAGAGAAAAGATGAGAGATGCAAGAGGGAGACAGTGCTGTGGGAGGTGCTGGCGGGTGGTACTCACAGCGACCGGAGGGCAGGCAGCTGCTGGAAAGTGTCCACTCTGATCTCACAGAGCCCGTTGCGTCGCAGGTCTCTGAAACGACAGAGCGCCCAAGACTGACTTCAAAGTCACTGGTTTCGAAGGTGAGTCTCCAGAGAACTTAACTGAGATGACGCCCTCAATCAGAGGGACACGCGAAGTGCAACCATCAAGTGACTGTTTCTAAGAATTTTGTTTTGTTTATAAAAGAATACTAGTGTGCACGCTTCAGTAAGTGTCGCCTCTCCTTCAAAGAGCTGGTTCCTCTGGGTGGATCTAAAGCTACATTCCAAATGCTGCCATCACTCAAGCCCGGTGAGGACGCCTCTGCCCGCTCTGCCTGTGAGCTTCTCCTGTAGCTGAGGTCCTCAGGAGCCTCGAATCCTTACCTTCTAAAGATGGATTTGCTGCTTTTTCTCCCTTAATTGCCCAAAAGCATTCAAGAGAAATTAAGTGGGAAAGGACAGATGTTTAACACTGTTTTGATCAAAACTGAAGTCTGACTATCGAGCAGTAAGGCTGATGGTTTGTGGAGGAGGCAATCCTAAGAGAGGGATCAGGGCTGGCCCGGTGGCGCAGCAGTTAAGTGCACACGTTCCACTTCAGTGGCCCGGGGTTCATTGGTTCAGATCCCGGGTGTGGACACGGCACCGCTTGGCAAGCCATGCTGTGGTAGGTGTCCCACATATAAAGTAGAGGAAGATGGGCACGGATGTTAGCTCAGGGCCAGTCTTCCTCAGCAAAAAGAGGAGGATTGGCAGTGGTTAGCTCAGGGCTAGTCTTCCTCAAAAAAAAAAGAGAGAGGAATCAACTCAAATATGACAAACGTGGCACCTCTTCTAAAGATGATTATTGTTAAGCAAACATACCAACCAGCTCAAGTCCCCCCATAGTCAAAAATAACACCACCCATTGGAGGTGTAAGCTTAGAAACTCCAAGGCTCCAACAATGCTGGTTTGTTATGACACCAAGTTAGAAAAAAAGCAAATATATACATACAGTAAATGCATTTATATAGTAAAGTAACACTGTCTCTGTCGCCCAGCCTTATGGCCATCCTATGCAGTCACACCGTGTGTGTGAGAAGGGACAGGTCACGTCTCCCCAGGGAGCCCAGGGTGAGGACCATGGACCCTGGAAGCGCGAGCTCTGGCTCTTGGTCTTGGGTGGCTGAGACTCTCACAAACATACATTTTCTGAAGCTTTTGGCAGCCTGAGAAACTGGGCAAATCTTCCAGCAGGTTGTAAGATAGATCTCTGAAAAGCAGAAGGTACAAAAGGGAAAATCCGTTACAAGTTAATCATAAGGAAACAAGCCCGGCCCATGACACGGCTCTGACTGCCCCCCCCAATGACATGGCTCTGACCGCCCCCCACCACGACACGGCTCTGACTGCCACCACCTGCCTGGTGTGGGGCAGGCAGTCATGAGCATCATCCAATTAAGCAGCAGATTCAAATGTTCACCAAAATGTACTGTTATACTTCTTTAATTGATTTAACTAATTTCCTTAATGAATTTATATTTTGTTAGTGATGATCTACAATGTTCTAGCTATTATCTTACTGAAATGAGTACAAACTAAATTAAAAAATTGTGCCTCTGTTTCTAAGAGCTACTATATCTCCAGAGCTAAGAGAATCATTGTTGGTTCTTTTCTAATCAACTAAAAAAAACCTCCAACAACAATTCAAAACATAGCACTAACTTTGAAATTAATCGCTACAAGGGGGAAAAACAACTAAGAAAGTCTTCAGCCAAAACTCAACAAATTACAGAACACCACAAACATCTGGACACATTTACAGTGTAGTACAACTAATCTAAAACAAGCCATGGCAATTGGCAGAAAGCTTAGAAAAAGAAAGCTGGGAGATAAAGTAACATAGATATATATAAAAAACCTTGTCTCACGTTTTAAAAGTTATCAGATACTCAACTAACACACTTTCATGCCTGATTCTAATTCTTAAAATCAGATCACCACCATGCAACTGAAAAATCCATACTAAGAGGCCTTTAAATTATCTTATTCTTGTAATTGATCACTTTATTCTACATTTACTGAATAAATGCAATTTATATAGAAATATAGTTCATTTACTACACATAAATAGTTCAGATGAAGTGGTTTGCAAACAGAAATTTGTAGTTTATACTAAAGGTTTGAAAGACCAGACAAGACCAAACCACACCAAACCAAACTAAACCAAACCAGAAAAACAAAACCATACCCCATACCTCTGCACAAGTAGAGCTGAATAATAACATGGTGTGCATCTTTGAAAAGCATTGAATGTGATAAAAGGGAATCACATATTGTCAAAGCTGATCGTAATTCGGTTCACTCGTCTTCACAGATTGCAAGGGGACAAGTCCTGCCTGGGTGTCTCAGCAGAGAGCGCATAAACCCTTCCAGATAAGACACAGTCTTGCCTTCCGCCCACCCTCCACCTCAAGATTTTCGTGACTGACACTGATCAAGCACTTCTGATATAGAGATGCCGTTCACAGCTGTCCCTGCATCGTTTCATTTAATCCTTGTGGTTGCCTTGGGTGGGGGGGCCCGGTTATCCCCATACAATGTGGAACGACTTGCCTCAGATCTCCAGCTCATTAGTGGGGAAAGCCACACACAGCCCAGTAAGTCCCAAGGAGGAAAAGAATCTTGGGGGCAAAATCACTCACATACAGAGAAATTTCCTCACAGACCAGGTACTCAGTGGATGGCTGAGCCAGAGGAGGGGCTTCTCAGACCTGTGCCTCCAGACCAGCAGCAGTGGAGGTGAGGGCCCTGGGCCCAGCCTCTCCTAACTCTGCTCGGCTGATACGCTGGCGGAGCACTGGGGTCTCTCTCAGTTCTCTCCTTGAATGAGAAGATGCCTGCGTTGCTGACTTTGCAGGGTTGTTGTGAAGAATAAATCAATATTACAGGTCGCAGTTCTCTGAAAATGGCACGATACTGCCATTAATGTATTTGTGTTCTTCCAGGCCTTTCGAGTTTCAACTTGAGGAAAGTGTGAAGGAGGTGAGAGAGGAGATGCTCAAGGCTAACACCGCCCAGCGTTTCCAAAGCTGCAGGTGCCGGTGTGAGTGTCCGACGTGTGGTCACTCATTTGATCCTCTGAAGGAAGTGGCTGCATGTCTACTTTACAGATGGGAAACGGAGCCCCAGAAGCGATAAACCACCTGCTCAAGATCCTGAGCTGCTACGTAGGAAGGCTGCACTTGAACCAGAAGAATAGGCCCAGAGCCTCTGCTCTTGACCGTTTGCCAGTCAGCCTCCATTGGTGCAGATCTAGACGGGGGGGCTCACGTGGTGCCATCGCGGAGTGGAGGCCATGTAAATACCGGCTCCCCACTTATTAGTTACAGGGCGTGAAATCCTGTCCTGTTACTGAACCAGCTTCCTCAAGAAATGAGAAGAACTATAGGCTCTGGGTGTGGTGGGCAGATTCTAAGACGGCCCCCAAGACTTCCACCTCCTGTCCACACACAATTTCTCCCAGTTAGTCAGCAAACTGCCTGCATTAGAATTCAGACTCTGCTACTTTCTTGCAGTGGGACTTCACAAATGGACTTAACTTGGCTAATTCCCTGTTTTCTCATCGGTACCTACACCTCGTTGGGCCCTGGGGGTGAAGAAGACGAGACTTGCTCTCTGTCCCCTTCCTTTCACAGCGACGCCTGACTCCAAGTCTCGCTCTGCAAACCCACGTCACTGAGCCGCCAAGTCTGAAGTGACTGGCCTGAGGACAGAGGACGGCAGGGTCGCCAAGGCAGATGACCCACTTGACGCCTGCCCTGCTGTGCAGATTCGACCGCCACAGGCGTCCACCACGTGAGCACAGAGCCCTGGTGTGAGGCTGAGGGTTCTCTCACTGAGCCCCAAGGACGCTGAGAGGACGATAATGGGGCACAGGGGGAGACGAGGGGGAGGCTTGAAAACCAACGCCCCTCCAATTCCTGTAACTACTTCCCATAACACACAGGCTGCCTCGCCATCAGATGGGATTATTATTAATTACTAATAAATAATTCATTTATTATTTTGGCATCCATATTGACTTTTAATCCACTGTTACTTTTCTAGCTCTGCAAAGCCTTTCGAGGGGAAATGAGGTTATTCTGGCTCGTTCACATCCATTTTCTGAAGGGAAACCTGTGCAGTTGAGACTCTGGTGGGAGGCTGCTTCGCACCTGGAAACAAGGTCACTGCACCACGACAGGGCGCCTCAGAGAGCCGCCTCCCGGCCCAAGGGCAGAGGAGACCGGGCCTCCGGGACCCCTCGCTGCAGGATTACCAAGGAACTCGCCCTTGCCCCCTGAGAGGAAGTTCACCCAAAGCCACCACCACCGCCTCACGGACACGCACAGCGCTCGCAGGTTAGGGAATTGGGCGCACATGGTTCGAGGAAGAGACGAGATCTGTGCTCCAGTTAAAGTCCTGTGGAAACACAAACCAGACATCACTCCTGGACTCAGGTGTCACCCAGCGACATGCTCAACTCCCCGGGGCTGGGGCAGTCAGGCGTCCAGGGCAGGGCACGTTCTGGGCAGCCAGGAGCCTATGCAAGTACTTACAGACCCTCCAGGCTCCCAGTTCCAGTTAAATCAGGAAACTCAGTGATTTGTGAGGCACCATTCAAAGTCCTAGAGGGAGGGTACGTGAATATTACTGGGAGAAGATTCTAGAAAGGGGTAATTTTTATTGCCATTTTCAAAGCACTTCAACTTATAATATTCATTGGCTTTTACAGCAACCCCCAAAGGGGAAAGTATCTGTGAAAGAAAACTTACAGCGTTCTCAGTTCAGGCAAATGTTGAAAAGCAGATCTTCCGACAAGCTGGATGGGGTTGTCATAGAACTGTCTGAAAAACCCAAACACTGATGTCTGAGTATAAGATGGGAATGACAAGTGAACATCTGCCCAAATTCCAAGGAGCACATCAAACGTATCATGTAATTCTGATTGGACAATATTACATAACATTCCTGATTACTTGGTTTCAGGCAAACCTCAAAGGTGTTTTAACTCACATTATGAGACTTCTGGTAAGAAATCCATACTATATAAAATTGAAAATATGAGATACGAGAGAGAGTTACTAAGGAGAAAAGCAAATGAACTGACTATGGTTACACTTAAAAACCTTCCTCTGCCTCCAACAACTGTGGAACAGCCATTGAGTTGCAAAAAGGTAGTTCAAGGTGCTGGCAATTGTAGCACTAATTAAAGAAATGAAGTGCTGTATAATCTACATGAAGGTTCTAGTCTCTGTCTATGTGAAGGCTACAGTCTCTGTCTGTCTACGTGAAAGTTCTAGTCTCTGTCTGTCTACGTGAAGGTTCTAGTCTCTGTCTGTCTACGTGAAGGTTCTAGTCTCTGTCTGTCTACATGAAGGTTCTAGTCTCTGTATATCTATGTGAAGGTTCTAGTCTCTGTCTGTCTACATGAAGGTTCTAGT
>NW_025794068.1:0-9275 GCF_021613505.1 Equus quagga | reverse complement strand
ACATAAAAAGTTGATTCAAGAAAGGAAAAGTAATCATAGTCTACTAAGAGCTCAGTTGTGACTAACGTTTACATGGTCATAATAAGGCAGATGTGCCACACTGAACTCATCAAAATTGTAAAGTAATTATGTTGGGAGGATAGGAGTGTGTGAAAGAAGAGCCAATTTGCTAAAGATGATGCATAAAACTGAAAAACAAAAGAAAGAGTATTATAAGTATTCTATTTAGAGGCATAGAAGTAACAATTAGAGAAGCGGCTAAAAGAACTAAAACCAGTTGTCTCTGAGACTCGGGAAATGTGGCTGAGGGGGCGGGGAACATCTATCTTCCTAACAAGCCTTGTAGTGGTATTGGACCTTTTAAACTATATGCAAATGCATATTTGCTAAAAATAAAAAGACAACATGGTAGGTGAAAGAATGGACTTAAGAACTGTCATATAGGGGCTGGCCCCGTGGCCGAGTGGTTAAGTTCGCGCGCTCCGCTGCAGGCGGCCCAGTGTTTCGTTAGTTCGAATCCTGGGCGCGGACATGGCACTGCTCATCAGACCACGCTGAGGCAGCGTCCCACATGCCACAACTAGAAGAACCCACAACGAAGAATACACAACTATGTACCGGGGGGGCTTTGGGGAGAAAAAGGAAAAAATAAAAAATCTTTAAAAAAAAAAAAAAAAAAAGAATTGTCATATAGGGAGTGTCATAGAAATGGAGCAATAGGGGTCGACCCCATGGCTGAGGGGTTAAGTTCGTGCACTCTGCTTTGGTGGCCAAGGGTTTCACCGGCTGGGATCTTGGGTGTGGATGTAGCATGGCTCATCAGGCCATGCTGAGGCGGTGTCCCACGTAGCAGAACCAGAAGGACCTACAGCTAGAATATACAACTATGTACTGGAGGGCTTTGGGGAGAAGGGAAAAAAAAGGAGGAACATTGGCAACAGATGTTAATTCAGGGCCAATCTTTGAAAGAAAAGAAAAGAAAAGAAAAGAAATGGAGCAATAGTTGGAAGGAGACATGGGATTGAGAGGTGGATTTTTATGAAAGGATTTTGTTTTGATTTATTTAGTTTCTTTCTTTCTTTCTTTTAAAATAGGAGCTATTACAGCATGTCTGTATGCAGGGATGAATGAGCCAGTAGAGAGCGGGAAGTTGATGATGTAAGGGAGGGAAAGGACCTGATCCTGTACCCAAGCTGAGAGGTGGCCTTACAGGAGCAG
Source organism: Equus quagga (assembly GCF_021613505.1). Taxonomy (NCBI): domain Eukaryota; kingdom Metazoa; phylum Chordata; class Mammalia; order Perissodactyla; family Equidae; genus Equus; species Equus quagga. The sequence continues at coordinate 8,057 of NW_025794068.1, read as the reverse complement.
GACCATCCATCATCACTGCTGTGAAGGCAGAGGATATAGGTACAGATGTGGCGTGTAGGGGGATGATGGTGCAGTTCTCACCTAGTCTTCTTTTCTCTGAGTGAAAAAAGAAATAAGCTCATCGCCTGAGAGTGGGGAGTGGAGGGGGGCGGGGATTGAGGAGGGAGGAGAAAGTGAGAAATGGTCCCCTCAGGAGGAGTGAGAGTGAACTGCCTCTGGAGGTGGCATCTGGAGAGAGCAGGGCAGGGGCCCACTGGGCTCTGTGCTCATCAACTTAGAGAGAGAGTTCCAGCCCTGGGGCAGCAGCAGGAGGATATATAATAGACTAGGAGAAACTGCAAGAGAATATCTCCAAGTGTGAGGATTACAGTTATTTTTACTTTGTCATGTATAACTTTTAACATTTTATAATCTTTCTATAGTGAATATACATTATATCATATATAGTACATTGTACGTATAAATCATAATCAGAATATAAAAGCTTTGTTTACATTTTAAAAGGGAGACAGATGGGTAGGAAAGTCCAGAGCTCGGGGCTCAGAGCTGGAAGTGCTGGGCTCCCTGTCTGGGCAATGAGCTCACAGAGCCTTTTCTCCATCTCTCAGGACGCTGTTCTCTGTGGAGGCCAAGCAGGATCTTTCCCTTCTTTTTGGGGTGTGGTCATTTATTAGTAACTTGTCAGCTCTGATGCTTTTAAGAAGATGCTTTTTGTGGTTTGTGTGGCATTTTTAGGTATTTTCAGTGGGAGGATTTATCCATATAATCTAGCCCACCCTTTCAGAACTGGAAATTCTAAGGCAAAATAGTTGAGTGAAAAGGTAATTGGTCCTCAAGTAGAGGATCAGAATCTGAATCTTAAATCACGATCCGAGGGTGATCTGTCAAGAGTTTTACAAGTGTAAGGGAATTTAATATAATTTATTTTTGAAAACTTTATTCATGCACACACAAGAGAATTCAAATAAGCCTCAAGAATATACAAAAATAAATGAGTCATGTCACCCATGTCCTGAACCCAGAAGCCATCGCAGTTAGCAATTCTTCATTTCTATTCCCAGAAGAATTTATCTATGTGTTAATGTATACTGTTATGTCAATTAAAGGGCTCAGGCCACAGACTAGGAGAAAATATTTGCAAATCACATATCTGATAAGGGATTTATTTTAAAATATATTTAGAACTCTTAAAACTCAGTAATAAGAAGACAAATATTCAATTAAAAATGAGCGAAATCCTGAACAGACACCTGAAAAAGAAGATTTATGGTTGGTTAATAAGCATATGAAAAGATGCTCAACTTCATATGTCATTAGGGAATTGCAAAAGAAAATAACAGTGATATCCCAGTAATCACCTATTAGAATGGCCGAAATCCATAAGCTGGTGATGCCAAATACTGCCCAGGACGTGGAGCAACAAGAACCCTCATTCATCGTGGGCAAGAATACAAAATAGCACAGCCACTATGGAAGATATTCAGCAGTTTCTTGTAAAGCTAAACGTAGACTGACCATACAACCTACCGATCACTCTCCTAGGTATTTACCCAAAATCACTTGAAAACTTACATTCGCACCAAAACGTGCATGTAAATGTTTAAAGCAGAACACCCCTTAAGTGTGGGCTGCACATAGTGACTTCCTTCCGAAGACTACTGTGTGGAAAAGGATGAAGAAAAAAAGGAACTTCACAGGGAGAAAGCTGGGAAATACGACCTCAGCCAAGTGGTGAAGGTTAACATCATCGGTGATCCATCAAGTGGGTATTATATATGCTTGATAAGTTGTGTTGAGAATGGCACTTCCCCGCTGTGGGCTTGTTCCCAAAATCCCATAGCCCCGGTCAACCAAACTCAAGTTGAGAGACAGTCTGCAATATAGCTGAGCAGTACTCCTCAAAACTGTCAAGGTCATCAAAAACAAGGAAAGTCTGAGAAACTGTCACAGCCAGAGGAACCTAAAGGAGACGTGATTGGGACTTAACCTAATGTGGTATCATAGGGTGACCCTGGAATAGAAAAGAGAAAACTAATGAAATCCAAAAAGAGTCTCAGTTTAGTAATAATGTATCAATATTGCTTCATTAGTTGTGACAAATATATGATCGTGATATAGATGTTAATATCGGGGAACTGAGTGTGGTATGTACAGGAATTCTGTACTAACTTTGCAACTTTTTTGTAAATCTCAAACTCGTATTCTAAAATAAAAGAGATTGTTTTTAAAAATAGCCCTCAGAAAAGGAATAGGGAGTAGAAGAAAAACATGATCTATTTTTCAGTTTTCCAGAGCGTTATCACCAAGGGGCTGGAGAAAGTGGTTGTGGGAGAAAAGATGGAAGCCTTAGACGCAGGGCAGGGCTCCAGAGATCCCCTCTCATCCAATCCATGCCCCACCCCCGAGCCTGAGCCCAGGGCTGCTCAGAGGCATCCTCATCCCTCATTGATGTCCAGCCTCCAGGTCAGCCACCTCTGCCTGACTCAGAACACAGCCCATCCTCTGCCCTCACTGTGGGAATAGGAGAGAGCAGAGTGGTGGTGCCCCTGTGTGGCTACAGGACTGAAGACGGAAGACCAGAGCTCCCCTTTGGCCTCTCCCCCAGGACCTCCCCAGTGTCTCCCTGAGCTCCCAGCAGCAGGACAGGGGTGTGCACACAGGAGGGAGGCCCCATCCAGTGTTAGGATCAGAGTCTGCATTGTTTCCCAAAATACACGCGGACATAGACGTTTTCCTCCACATTGAATGACAATGGACTGTGGCCTCAGGGAGGAACAATTCTTCTGTCCCTAACAGCTGGTTCCCAGGTCTGGAGTGGACCCTACAAACATACTGGATGTCTTCAGTCTTCTGGATGAGACCTTGAACCCCAGAGTCCCTGTCACTTGTTCCTGCTGCTGCTTCTATGGATGAAGGCTCCTCCTCCAGGGAATCAATTCTGGATTCTCCATTCCCAGGATGGGTAGAAAGGGGGAAGAGGGAGGAAGAGATCCCCAGGGTAATGGCCTAGGAAGATGGGGAAGTTCCTTGAGGAGTGAGGAGAAGGAGGGACATTAGGGGAATGGAGGCCAACAACAGTGGAGGGGGAGGAACCCGAGAGGATGGGGCAGGGGAAGGGGTCAGTTTAGTGGACACCTATGGAAGGAGGGTGGGTTCTGTGTGGGGAGAGGCTCAGGGGCTCCTCTCTGGGGCACTGAGGGCTCTGTTTTTACCTGGTTGATAATTATACAGCTGTTAGCTCCATAACTGGCTGGTAAACTATAATCAGGTTCAGGCATTTTTTCTTACTTACTGGTGTGGTCTAACTCAAACACGCATGGAAGAGAGAGACAAGAAAAGGAGAAGCAAGGTGATTAAGGGGCTTTCCTTTTTCCAGAGCAAGACCTTCCCCTCTACTCCCGACCCCCTTATGCTGGGGTAACAGGGAGAATCAAGGAACTGAGAGCAGAGGAGAGCAAGGCCTGTGCCTCCGTGGAAGGGACAGCCCTGGCAGTGATTCCAGGGTTTCCAGAGTCCCACTCCCTGAGCCATGACTTCACAGCTGGATCCAGGTCCATCCCCATTTCATGGCCCTCAGCTACCTGGATACCTTCCCTTTATTTGCTAAGACAGCAAGAGTCACTGCCCCAAAAAGAGCTGCCCTGGGATCCCGGTCAGGGAGCTGTCCAGCTGCTTGTGGCCACGGAGACTGCATTCCTGGAGCACAGAGCACAGGACGTAGAGTGAAGCCTGGAGACTACAGTGGGCTGCAAGGAGATTGACGACGAGTCAGGGCCCAGGCTTCTGCCTAACATTCCCCTCAGAACCCAAATGTGTCCCTTTCCTTTCCCCAGCCTCCAGGACCCACACATCCAAACACCATACTCAGGGATGCCAAAGGTGGAACTCTCTCCAGGTATTAGACCATTCACCATCTTGGAGCCTGGAGGGCAGCCCTACCCTCTTCCTCAGCCCTGAACCCCGGCATCCGGCCTCTTCTTCCCCTTGGTGGACGTAAGCAGACACTGACCTGCTGACCGGGTCCCTTGGGTCTTGCTGCCTGCCACCTCCAAGCCTGAAATTGAAGGTCCTACAGTTCTGGACCCAAATCTAATTTCTGGGCCTGCCGAATGACCTAGGACTTTGGGGGTCACAGGCCAGGGGAGGGCTCCCCAGGGACCCGCAGGCTGCAGCTGAGCCACACCTTCCAGCTGCACAGAATCAGCTGATTCTGGAGACAAGACTGGGCCCTGGAGGACTTCTCCACCTAAGAATCCTGCTGGCTATCCAGGGTGCCCTCGGAGTGCAGGGGTCTGCGGAGGCAGCTGGTGTCTGGCTTAGTCCTTGGCCGTGTGCTTTTGGCGGCATGAGAAGTGCTGAGGGGCTCTGTGTGGCCTTCTGTCTGCTTGGCTCTGGCCTGGGATGAGCTAGTGAGCAGCTCCTCCCCCTCCCAACAGAAAGAGACACCCCCTCCCCCAATCACTTCCCAGGGAACCACTTTCCTGTGTGTGTCAGTCTCAGCTTTGAGGAGATCTGGTCCCTACGCTTCTTCATTCATGAACAAATACTTATTGAGCATCTGCTCTGTGCCAGCCACTATTCTAGGTCCTGTGGGATGTATCACACCAACTCAGGCAAAACCCTGCCCTCACGGAGCGTATGTGCTGAGAAGAACAGTAGGGAAGATGAGGGAGCTGGTTGTAAGTTTAAATACTATCCTCAGGGGAGGCTTTCCTGGGAGGTGACATTTGAGCTAAGTCCTGAAGGAGGTGAGGGAGTGAACCCTGTGGTTATAGGGAGGAAGCGTGCTCTAGGATCACCCTCTGCACAGGCCTGGGGCTCTACTGGGGAAGCACTGAGGCTCCAGCAGGAATGGGAGTGGGCAGACTGCAGGAAGGACTTCCTGTAGAGGAATTGTGGGGATCTGGGTTTGTGTATCTCATGATCTATTCCCTTGTCTCTGGGGATTCATGGAATCCTGAAGATTGGAGGAGGATGAAGGGCTCATGAGTGGAGGAAAGTTGGGAGAGGAGGGAGGGAGCTGAGGTGGGGTCCTACCCCAGCTCTGTCTCTGTGCTCACTCTCTCCTGCATCCAGTGTGAGGGGCGATTTTGATGTGGTCAGCAAATCCTAGGATAGCTGGATCTGTAGTAAATTCACCACATGGCAGGACATAAAATTAAGGAATTTTCAACTCCTGGAGGCTCAAAACAATTTCAAGAAAAGTAAAGTATGAGAAAAAGAATGTAAAATATTTCATCAGTAATCTTTTTATTGGCTATGTGCTTAATTTTTAATATTATGATTGCTTTGAGTTAAGTAAAATATTAACATTAGTTTCACCTATTACTTTTTACTTTTTAAAATGTGGCCACTAAAAAATTTAAGTTTACATTTGTGGCTCAAATTTATGGTTCAAATGATACTCCTACTGGATAGCACTGTTTTAGAAGCTTAATAATTTGAGATGTTCTGTTTAGGTCTATGCTTCATTTCAAGGTAGTTTTTGTATGTGATGTTCATTCTTTTCCTTGTGGTTATTTGTTCCAACATCATTTGTGCAAAAGACTATCCTTTCTCCATTGAATTGTCCTGACTCCTTTTCATGAACATATATGTATAGTTCTTTTTATGCGTTCTTTTTTTTGTTGTTGAGGAAGATTAGCCCTGAGCTAACTGCTGCCAATCCTCCTCTTTTTGCTGAGGAAGCCTGGCCCTGAGCGAACATCCATGCCCATCTTCCTCTACTTTATATGTGGGACGCCTATCACAGCATGGCTTTTGACAAGTGGTGCCATGTCCACACCTGGGATCCAAACCGACCAACCCTGGGCCGCCGAGAAGCAGAATATGTGAACTTAACCGCTGGGCCACCGGGCCAGCCCAATACACTCTTGATTCTATTTCATTGATCTAGACTATCCTCATGCCAACATCACTTTATTTTGATTACTGGAGCCTGTAGTAAGTCTTGAAATCAAGTCGTGTGTATCCTCCAAGTTTCTTCTTCTTTTCAAAAAATTATTTTGACTAGTCAAAGTCCTTTGCATTTGCATATAAATTGTAGAATAAACAATTTCCGTTTAAAAAACCATTTGGAATTTTGATTTGCATTTAGGGTTGAGGATTGAATTGCATTTAGTCTATAGATCAATTTTGGGATGATTGATGACAACTATATGGAGTATTCCAATCCTTGAATATGGTACTTCTCTCTGTTTATTCAGTGTTTCTTTACTTTCTCTCAGTGCCGGTATGTAGATTTCAGTGTACAGATCTTGCACACTTTCTTTAAGTTGACACCTAAATATTTTATTTTGATGCTGTTATAAATGAAATTTAGAATTTTTCATTTTCCAAATTTTACGTTGCTGGTACCTAGGAATACAATCGGCCTTGTATCCTGAGGTCTTGCTAGATTCACCTGTTTTATAAGATTTCTTGCCTTAGGAATTTGTATATACACGGTCATGTCAGCTGCATATTAAAGCTCTACTTCTTCTTTATAATTCACATCCTTTTATTTCTTTTTCTTGTGTTAATACTCTGGCTAGGACCTCTAGAACAGTGTGTGATAGAAACGGTGAAAGTCAAAATCCTTGCCTTGTTCCATATCTTGAGTAGAAGGTATTCAGTTTCACCATAAAGTATGATGTCAGCTGTAGGTTTTTCAAAGGTGCCATTGATCAAATCAAAGAAGTGGCCTTTTATTCCTAGTCTGCTGAGAGATTTTATCATGAATGGGTGTTGAATTTTTAAAATGCTTTTTCTGCATGGAGGTGATCCTAAGGTCATTGTTCTTTATTCCATTAATATGATACATTAGATTGATGTCTATGTATTCATCCAGACTTGCATTCTGAGATAAAACTTACTGGGTCATAATGTGTTGGATTCAATTTGCTGATATTTACTTAAGGATTCATGAGAAACATTGGTCTGAAGTCACCTTTTGATGTCTTTGGTTGGTTTTGGTATCAGCATAATATTAGCCTCATAAAATGATTTGGAAAGTGTTTCTTCCTCCTCTATTTTTTCTAAGAGTTTGTGTAGGACTGGTGTTAATATTTAAATGTTTGATGGAATTCACCAGTGACACCATCTGAGCCTGGATTTTTCTTTGTGGAATAGTTTTGAATTATGATTTTAATTTCTTTAATTCATCCTTTCCTATTTCTTCTCAATTCAGTTTGGTAATTTGTGTCTTTAAAGGAATTTGTCCATTTGATGTCAGCTATCAAATCTATTTGCTTCAGTTGTTCAGAATAGTCTTTTATTATCCATTAATGTTATAAATTTGCCTCTAAACACTGCTATTCCTGCATCTTACCAATTTTGATTACATTTTCATTCAATTAAAAAGAATTCTAATTTCCCTTGTGATTTCATGATAACCAATGGGTTTGAAGTACCTTGATTAATTTCCAAATATTTGGGGATTTTCCAGATATCTTCATGTTATGGATTTCTAATTTAATGCCACTGTTATCAGAGAGTGTACTCTATAATTTCCATCTCTTTAAATTTAGTGAGACTTGTTTTAGGCCCAGAATATGGTCTATTTTTGTGAATGTTCCATGTACACTTGAAAAAAAGTCTATTCTATTCTTGCTGGATGTGGTACTCAATACATGTGAATTATTTAAGTTGGCTCAAAATATGGTTTAACTCCTCTATGTTCATATTCATTTTTTGTTTACTTGTTCTAGTAGTGAGATAGGAGTATTGATCTATAAATAAAATTGTTGATTTATCTATTTCTTTTTCAGTTCTTTATGCTTCATCTATCGTGGAGCTCTATAGTTAGATATTTATACATGTATTACTTTTGTTTTCTTGTGATACTGACCTATTATCATTGTAAAAAGTCCTTTGTCTCTAGCAATACTCCTTCTCTTAAAGTCTATTTTGCTTTGTAGTAATACAGATATTCCAATTTTCTTATGCTTTCTATTTACATGGTCTATTCTTCCATCCTTTAACTTTTAACTTATTTTTGGTTTGTATTTTAATTTTTTCCATTATATAAACCATATAGTCTGTCTTGATATTTATCCAGCCTGATAATCTCAGCCTTT
>NW_025794067.1:1177-2299 GCF_021613505.1 Equus quagga | reverse complement strand
GTAACACATACCAGGTGTAACCAAGTGTAACATACACCAGCTGTAACTGTGTAACCAAGTGTAACATATACCAGGTGTAACCAAGGGTAACATAGACCAGCTGTAACCAAGTGTAACACATACCAGGTGTAACCAAGTGTAACATACACCAGCTGTAACCAAGCGTAACATATACATCTGTAACTGTGTAACCAAGTGAAACATATACAAGCCTTAACAAATTGTAACATGCACCAGCTGTAACGGTGTAACTAAGTGTAACATACACCAGCTGTAACAAAGTGTAAGGTGCACCAGCCGTAACCAAATGCAACATGCACCAGCTATAACCAAGTGTAACATGCACCAGCCGTAACCAAGTGTAACATGCACCAGCTGCAACCAAGTGTAACACGCACCAGCCCTAACTGAGTGTAACACACACCAGCCGTAACCAAGTGTAACATATACCAGCCATAATCAAGTGTAACATGCACCAGCTGTAATAAGTGTAACATATACCAGCTGTAACTAGGACCCAGGTGGAAACACAAATGTGATCAGACATGGCCATACAGCAGACATCACACAGACACAGCCTGGGCGTGAGCAGACACAACCAGGTGTCAGGCAAGTGGGGATGCAGGTAAGACAGAGGTAGTGTCCTCTCCACCACAGCCCCTCCTGTCTACACCAGGTCACCTGCCCAGCTGGGGGCGGCACAGAGACCTCAGCAGCAGGCAAGCTGTGGTCAGCAGGGTGTTTACCGGGAACAAAGAGCACTGGCTTGATGCAGGTGGGGTGAAAGATGCAGATGACCACATGCCAGGGTCCCACCCACCAGCAGCACACGTCCCCATAAGTCCTCGCCAGGCCCTGTGTACAGGAGACCTTCCTCCGAGCTCCGAATCTGGAGAGGAGCAAAGAGGAACAGAACCACCCTTCCAGGTGGCCAGAGGGAAGGACCTGCAGGGCAGACCCAGACCTGAGCCCCGCGAATCCCACCCAGTGGCTCATCCTCCTCCGGGGGTCCCTCCCCACACCTTCCATACATGACAACTGAGGTCCCTCAGTTACAGGGACAGAAAGGGTCCTTCCCCATTTGAATCCCGAATCTGTGTTCACCTGACTTGTTTCCTATCC
>NW_025794067.1:0-1167 GCF_021613505.1 Equus quagga | reverse complement strand
TGAAAGACCCTGGAATGTGTCATACCTGAAGGCCAGCATTTCTAAACCTCTCTTACTGCCCATTTTCCCTCTATAACTGCCTCAAGATCCCATAATTCTTGAAGATGCTATTTCAGAGACATTAGTCTGCCGTCCTCCTAATTACGCCGGCTAATTGAATTACAGCTGCCTTTCTCGATCCCTAGCTCATTGTGATTCACTGGCTCAGATCAAAGTGAGCAGAGTGAGCCCACTGCCCAGTATCAGCATTGGGGGTGGGATTGTCTGAACCATCCCAAGAGAGGGAGGGCATTGAACAGGAGGGGGTCATGCCAACATCCCTTGACTACAGATGAGATATGATGGGGCCACAGAGCTCCCCAGCTGGCTCCAGGAGCCTCCGGTTACCTTGGCAGTGGGAGGAGAGCATGTTGAATTTTTGCTCAATACTGGAGCCACATTAAAGGAAAGTGTGACATGAAAAGGTATCAGGAAAAAGAGACAAAAAGATTTCCAGAGCCCTTGACCTGTGAAACAGAATGAAAACGCTGAAGCATTCTTCCCTATATGTATCAGAATGCCCTGTTCCCCTTCTAGGGAGGGGCATACTATCTAAGTTAGTGGCCTCAATAAGCTGTGAACAAGACAAAATAGAGATCCAATTTCCTAAAGGTCGGAGAATTGAGCTCATGGCCCTCTTGCAAGATACACCAGCATCTGAGAAGGAAGAGATTCTCCTAAATGTATTGAGACTAATTAAGTTGGAAGTATGGGCACAAGGATAGGTGGGAAGAGCAGCCAGTGTTACTGCACAAAGGGCACAATCGGCTTGCTGTCAGGCAAAAGCCAATTGTCAAGAGGCAAGATGGTGGCAGAGAAAGCACATTTTATTATAGCTTGCTAGCAAAGGCGAAGATGCAAACTTAATGTCCAAAAGAACCATCTTAAGGGGGCACAGAATCTTGAAGCAGTCATATAGGCCGGTGGGATACAGGGGAAGGGGTTAACAATGTTGACCCTCTGGTGTTACAGACTGGGAGTCCCCACACCAGATCTTTCAGTTGTCATTGATGATGGCTGTCAGCTTAGACTCTCTGTTCATAGGTCATCAGGTTTCTAAGGAACTCAAAAGAGCAAAGTTATTGTCTTATCACAGCTGGGAGGTAAATAGACAAGGAGGGGTCATAA
>NW_025794066.1:1502-2743 GCF_021613505.1 Equus quagga | reverse complement strand
TTGGATGCTTTGAGGCTTCACATACTATGCCAAGTGCTTTATGGACCACTCTGGTCATCCTGACAAAAGCCTTATGATGGAAGTAGTCTTCACTCTACATATGAAGAAACAAAAGCTCTAGAAAATTAAATGTATTATTCAAGGTCAGGCTATTAGCTAATGGCAGAGTTGGGCTTTAAGCCCAAGCCTTTCTGGCTCCCAAGTCTGTGCTTCTAGCACTAAACTAGATTACCAAGAGAAAGCACCACTACAGTGTGCATTCATTTGTTCTGAATATGCATTTAGCACCTTTTATGAGCTAAGTAGGTCTAGAAGTTGTACCAATGGACAAAACATATGGGGTGCCTGCCCACCTGCCATGGAAGGAGGGTGTCAATCTTGGGTTTGGTTTCCCGTGACCTTCAGGAAGATAATTTACATAAATATCAACTTCTTTTGTAATTAGAACATTGATTTCTATTGAAATCTATTAGCCCAGGTTAACTTCAAAAGAGCAGAGATGGCTATGTGGTCATATGTCATTATAATCTTAAAAGCTAATGGATGGATCCACTGTACAAAATTTACAGTATTTAAATAATTTTATTAATCTCTTCAATCAATTCAAAGTGGTAATCACCTTACACTTTCCTCTTCTTGCTTCGTTGATAGCATCCCCACGTCTCCTCTTTGATGGTGCAGAGAGTACACCTCATCTTTAAGCCCCCCAGGTGACTTTTCCTTAAAAATAAAGAGTTGGTTTCTTCCTTTGGCAATTTCTGATCAAATTTGCGTACTTGGTCTCAAGTATTTACCCAGAGCCAAGCTGTTTTATTTACCTCTTGTAACTCTGTGTTTCTGTATCATTGCATAAAATTAAACTCCCTCTTGCTGGATGGATGGGATGCAACTAGTAGATTTATTTTCAGAGGAAAATTATTTTTAACACTTTTGTGGCATAAGAATGTTCACAGCATATGTCATCTGATAGGGAGTACAGGAGTAAAATGAGTGAGTTGTCCACGTGCTACAGAGCTAAGGTCAAGATGCCTGAGTGCTTCAGAGACATTGTGCCTACAATGAACAAACGATGCCTAATCAGTCAAAGTGGTGGTGGTTTTGCTGATGAGACAGGTCCATCCAGCAAGGCAGGTTGAACAAGGGAACTTCTGATGCTCAGGTCCCATGCTCCACCTGTATGACCAGTGACCATGGGGAAGTTTGTTCAGCCATCATCTTGGGGTGCAGAGCACCTGGTGCTT
>NW_025794066.1:0-1402 GCF_021613505.1 Equus quagga | reverse complement strand
TGCTTCCACTGGGATCATCATTGCTGACATCAATGAGGAGAACGTTTCCATGCTGAGAGCTTTAAAGGATTGCCTCAACCCTCAGAACTTCAAAATGCCCATCCATCAGGTGATGGTGGAAATGACTGGCTTGGGCACTGATTTTGCATCTGAGGCCACCAAACTCATCAATATTATTGAATATTGTTTTGGGACAAAGAGAAGGAATCAAATATCAATTGTGACCACATGTTGAATTAATCTAGTGTAGACACAAATTTTCTGATTATAGTAAATGGTCTTTTTCAGGCCAGCTTCTGAGCCAAGAAGCTTATGAAGCGCTTGCTATAAACTCTCTCATGTAACTGTCCTAAGCACAAAAATCAAATTTTACAGATTAAAAACTGATACTTTAAAAACAACAAATTTTTCCATAATAACTCAGGTTATTAGCTGAGTAATGTTCTCGTATTAGACACCAAGACAAAGTTTGAACCCACATTCTAGCTAATTACACATTGTCTGTAACATGCAACTCTGAAAAGAAGTCCTGGGATTAAAAGGAAAAACCTTCTCCCAGAGAGTGAGGCCAGCCAGACGGCAAAATAGGAAGTTCTGGTGCTTGTTCCCCCACAGAAACACCAATGTAACAATAACATACAGACCCAAGTCCCTTCGTGTGAATTCCAAGTCTCAGTTAAGTTGCACGACCATTAGTCAGCAGAAGCCAAGAACAGCTGCACTGAAACGGGTAAAGACAGCAATTTCACTTTACCTGCATCAGCCCTGCCCCCAAGCTAACAGCTCAGTGTCAAGAGAGAAACCTCAATCTGCAACTTCTCCTTTGTGGAGAAAGAGGCAGTGGACCCTGCATCCAACACTGGTCTTTCAGAGCCCTGGTTTCTGTCTCGCCTCACTCTTCACCTGGACCACTGACAGAATTACCATGGGTTGGGGGCCCAGAGGCAGCTGAGAATAATGAATAGCTGCAGCCATCCCAGCCTTGCAAAACTGGAATAAGTCCCTCAACCTAAGAGGATGAGAGAAGAAAGGAGCAGGCCTCCAATGTCCTGAATTTTCTGAAAGCTGCCTGACTGTCTAGATTCTGTCTTGCCTCACACTTCAGTCAGACAGCTGATGGAAGCAGGACAGTTTGACAGGCTAGGGGCAGTGGAGAACCAGAGAAGGATGTTCTTGAAGCAGCTGCCATGACTTGGTACAGTTGGGAGGAGGTGCACGACCTGAGACTTCTCCTCCAGGAGAGAGGAAGTGGAGAGCAGTGTGCTTCCAACATACGAACTTTTCTGAGGGCAGCCCCAGGGACTGGTTTTGTCTTGCCTCGCTCCTCACTCAGAGTGAGAGAGAAGAAGAGAAGCGGAGCGTGCATCCAGCGATCAGGCGTTTCAGAAAACTAGCCAAGGGA
>NW_025794065.1:11973-13132 GCF_021613505.1 Equus quagga | reverse complement strand
CTGGCCCACTCTAGGCCTTTGCCTCCTGCTTCCCTGGCTCACCTTGTGCTGGCTCAGGGACTAAATGCCTCAGCTGTGCAGAACTTGACTAAATCTTAGAACTATGTTGATGCTGCAGTGAGGCTCTGCACCCTTCTCCAGGACCACTGTCAGTCAGACACCAGCTTTACTGCCATGGGGAACACCCCAAGCATCCCCAGATATTCACCCCTATGGTGCATTTTAACTAATTGGAAACACTTTCAATTGGATGGGTTATGCCCCAGAAACTCCATCTTGGAGAAAACTTGAGTGGTTTTCTGTCCCTTTATGATGTAGTTGGACAGGTAGATCAACCTATAAGGTCATTTGAACTACAACCCCACTTCTGAGATATCAAGAGCAACAGTCCTTGGAAAATCCTTGTAAGACTGGCAATGCAGCTCCAGAGGCAGTTCAGGTTCCACACATTTCCCTGATCTCAAAGAGCTTGCAAATCCTCTGGGGACTGTCTAGGCCATCACTAATTCCTACAACTGAAGGAAAAAAGGAAAAAGGAAAAAATGGCCATAAGCATGCCCTTGCCAAAAAATCTGGCATCTTAAATAACTTCTCCACAAATATCAGTAAAAAGGCTCAAACAAAATTTGGATTCATAACTGGTGAGCTTTGTATTACTCTACCTGATTCTTGGCAGTAATTTTAAAATCAAAAGCTGTGGAGACTCTGTGTATGTGTGTCTATAGGTATGTTATATGTGTGTATTATTTTACCTCTGGATGATATGGCCAAAATTAAGAGCTCTGTCTAATTGGCTTAAAGTATGTGCTTAGATAAATTCCAAATGTAATAGAAATTAACCCAATGTCTTTTAAGCTAACATGATATAGATTAATCTTTGGTAGATGAAAACTCATTCTAGTTTGTTGTCTTGATTGAAATAGGCATGTCCTCACAGTTGTCAGCATTTGGATATGATGCAGGCATGCAGCCTGGGTTTACTAGTCAGATAAGCTCATGTTGTCCATTAGAAATCTGTCAGCAAAATAATAACTTTAAATGATAGCTAATTTTGTCTAATGTCTCATGTTGTTTTCATGGGTAATCTGAACATAATTGTTGGAAAGAAATGATTTGGAGAGATGAAAATGGGTAAGAGTTTGTGGGTACAATAATTGTT
>NW_025794065.1:8803-11963 GCF_021613505.1 Equus quagga | reverse complement strand
TGACCTCATAAATCTGCTAACAGAAGATCAACATCAAGAATTGATTATACAGGTCTGTATGAACTGATGAGGATGATTATAATTTTTTATGATTTTGTTTGAAATATCATTGACTTTTTGATGTTTTGTTTTGTTTTCTCAGATTTAAGGAAATCCTTTTCTCTTATGCGAACAATGACTTCTAGCAATTTGGTGAAATTCTACCTTTGTGAGCAGAACTGATACATTTACCTTTTTCTCCCTACCTGAGCACTCCAAACTTTGGAAACTCAGTGAGTGTGTGAGTATGTTTCTTTCATCGCAGTATAGTTATTTGCATAAGTTCATGAAGAATCTGTTCTCCTTATAACAGGACACATTTGGAAACATTGGTTATATAAACAAGGCTTTGACTGGAATGTCATATTTGAGAGAAGGATATAGACTCAGATATGACAAGACAGCTTCTGAGGAATATGGTTGACTTTCTGAAACAAAGCCACTTGGAAATATTGGCCTGGTACCTCGATTACAGAGATTCTAGCAATTGTACCTGGTAAGTAAGGAAGGTCACTTATCTGGCAGCTGCCTGGAACCTCAAAATATTTTGCAGGACCTCAAGAAGACAGGAATCCACCCAAATCTGTAGACATTGCAAGCAAACTCTCATGGCAAGTCCTTGGGTTGGCTTTTCTGGCCTTGAGAGGCCTTTACAGTTCAATCTGAGATTCCTCATAAAAAATTCCTGCAAAGCAGATTTAAAAGAGCCTATACAGTCAAGTGCTATTCTTGCCGCACTTATGTAAATAATTGAACCAAGTTTTATGGAAACTACACTTCTTTTGCAACCTAGTTACTCTTAATTTGTCTATCTTTTGTAAAAAAAAAAAAATGAAGGTGATTTTAGAGAGAAAAATTTTGTTTCAGTGGAAGCTATAGTACACATTCATAGGTATTAGATTCTATCTCTTCTCTTCAACGAGATTCATTTATTACTAATCATAATGTCTCCTTGTGGCCATCCGTCTCTGATACCTGGGAGCTACCTGGCCACAAACAAACCTTTTCCTTCAACTCTACTGCCCAAGTACTAACTAGATTCACCTTGTCACAGGTGGATCATAAACAATGAGCTCCTGAGGTAAAGTCCCCAAACTATTGACACACACAGGATGGACTATAACAAATTTGGAGTGAAGATATTAGGCTCACTCCTCCTAGTGGTCAACTCAGTCAAAAGGCCACTCTATGCTGGGGACAAACCAATCACACTTGTGATGCTTGGCCTAATAGCATCCGATCCATGTGACAAATTCACCATTACATGTGTTTTCATATCATAGCCTTAAAAAATACTATTTGGTTTGGGACTGACCAGGATAAACAGCCCAGCACACGTTGGTTATTCCGTAATGGCACTCATTGGTTATGTGGCTCCAATTTATGGCCTTGGCTACTGCCTGGAAGCATTGGGTGATGCACCCTAGGTTTCATCTGGATGCAAGGTAGAACTACATTTTCTCTATCTCCTCCTGCTAACCTGCCCAATCTACAGTAACGTTGGACTCATTCTGTCTTCTACTGGTATGATCACTTTGCCTCAATTTTCCTTCACCAATTAGGAATTGAAAGTGTCATCTGGCGCATGGAAGCCTTAAACAAATTTACCATGAAGGCATTAAAAGATACACAACATAGCCATTTGCTGCTCAATTTAGAAGCATCCCAAATGTGTAAGGCAGTCCACCAAAACCAAATGGCACTGGATGTCTTGACAGCAGCACAGGGAGGCACTAGTGCCATTATAAAAACTGAATGTTGTGTCTATATTCCTGACTATTATCAAAATATCTCCGGCCTCCTGTCCCGTATGAGTCACCAAATTAAATCCATGTCTGACCCTACCCTATCCGTAAATGATTGGTTGCACTCCTGGTCAGGTCCAGATCTCTGGACTACTGTCAAAACTTTATTCATTGCATTAATAATATTGCTTGTATTTCTTATTATAGTTTGTTGTCTATTTCGTTGTTTGTCTTCCACATGTCAACAAAGCTTCGCCTCCTGGACCACTTCTTCTCAAATGATTCTCTTGTCTCCAGGGGATCCGTATATCTTGTCTGCCATGGACTCCATGGGCACAACATTCCTGTCCACTGAATTTCCTGCCTGTACCCCTATGGCCCAATTTAGGGACAGATCTATGACCTTGTACAGCTGGAAGTAGTTACACAAGATTGACCATCATCCAAATCCCCAAAGGAGGTTGGGGTCAAATGGGTTCAGGGGGATTTTATGAGGAAGATTAAGGCTGCCCCAGGGAGAAAAGCCCAAGGTGTCCTGGTGTGCATATCGATCTATATCATCCTCCAGGAAGCACAGGACTTTCTGACCTGATTTGACCTGATTCATATCCAAAGTTATAAGAGCACCCGAGAGCCAGATATCACCTGCACTGATACAATTTTAATGACTGTTTTACCTGGCCTTTCCTTTGTCTTGTAAATAAATAACTCACATACCTATGTCTTATAAATTTAGCCCTACCCTCAACCGATTGCAGCTCTTCACTGCCCATGGATCCTGTTCCTATGATATTCTCTGAATAAAAGAGCACTACTACCAGGCCTTGAGAGTCCAAGAAATATTTCTTTCAACTCTTTGGCTTGCCAAGCCCATATCACCATCAAGAAAGGGAAAATATAATAAGCCACAGAATGGGAGGAATTGTTTGCAAATCATATTTCTGATAAGGGCATTTTATCCAGAATATACAAAGAACACTTACAACTCAACAGTAAAAAGACAAATTCCAAAATTTAAATATGGGCAAAGAATCTGAATAGACATTTCTCCAAAGAAGACACATAAATGTCCAATAAGCACATAGAAAGGTTCTTGATGTCATTAGTCATGAGGGAAATGCAAATCTAAACCACAGTATGATGGATCCCCCAGGATGCTTGCCAGTTTTATTCCTCAAAATCATGGTCAATGAACGCTTGCTTAAGTTTGTTGGTTTAATTAAAATAAACATGTCTTCAGAATCATCAGCATTGGACATAATGGAAACATACAACTTTTATTATACCTGGGTTATTAGTCAAATAAGCTCATGTTATCACCCATAAAATTTTTCAGCAAGAAAAGATTAACTTAAAATGATAGCTAACTGGTTTAA
>NW_025794065.1:4745-8793 GCF_021613505.1 Equus quagga | reverse complement strand
TGAAAAGGGTTTTTTGGTCTTTGAGTAATCTGGCCAAAAGGCAGGGATTTTATGTTTTATCAAAATAACTTTCTGTGCTTTATGTTAAAAGCTGAGTCTTTCCGTTACAAAGAGCTAAGGTTTTGCAGCTTTGTAACCTTCTATATTTGCCTTTGAAATCTTTTTGTCACCTTGGTTAAATGGATAATTAAATATCGTTTCATAATGATGTGTGATCCTACTTAGGCAAATATTTGAAGCCCTTCTTTGATATTTTTGACAAACTTTCCCAAACCAGATTCTAAATGAAGTCTTTTTTGACCTCTAGCTCACATTGTAATTTTTCAGAGGATCCCTGAGACATGTCAAAAGATTGATTTTCTCTCCATATAAAAAGAGGGATGTTAAAATAATTAGGCTTCTCTGATATGTTAAATTACATAGGAAGCACTGTCAAATAAGCAATTAAGCTTCTTTATGTTATATCTCTACAAGTATATGTTATGAGTTCCAGAAATTACATGAAATTCCTGGGAGTCTAACATGTCCTGGGATAAAATACTGTCTGTCATCAGAATTGAGGCTCACACTAAACATCAGGAAAGCTCCTTAGCTGACTTTCATGCAAAGGAAGCAACCACGGCATCTGTAAGGATGGGCACATGTGGATGAAGTCCATTCTGCCACTGCAAAGAATAGTCCCGCACTTCCAGAATTTTGCCATACTGACATCCTTATAACAAGGCAACAGTCTGCTCCTGGAGCAGAGAAATGAAGGCGAGTAAACAACAGCTGTAAATTCAACAGTCAGGGCTAGGAAAACCAAAGATGGCCACTGGGTTCTTCCAAGCTCTCTGAAAACTCCCATTTTTCATTTTTTACACTCCTTCACCCAATAAAGGAAAAACTATTTCCGTCCCCAGAGGCCTCACGATTCCTCCCTCTGGGTCCTTTGAGCACCTGCAGCTGGACTTCATTCAACTGCCACTTCCTATGGCTCATCAATATGTTCTTGTTGTTGGATGTGTTTTCTGGATGGGTTAAAGCCTCTCCCTCACCACAAAGCCGATGCCCTCACAATGGCAAAGAAAATGCTAGAACACGTGCTTCCCACTTGGGATGCACCTTCCACAACCTCCAATGACAAAGGCACCCACTTCACTGGGCAATCGTAGGAACCTGAATGAAAACTCTACAAACTTCTTGGGATTATCACTGTCCCTATCACCCTCAATCATCAGGCAAAGTCATGAAAACTAATGAAAAAATGAGGTCAAGCAGAACAAATATTAATTACCTGGGACTACATTAACTGAGGAGGATGTTCTAATGTTTTGCTTTTCTAGATTTAAAGAGATCTTTTCTGTTAAGCTACCAACAGCTTGGTAAGACATAGCTTTGTGAACAAAGATGAAATATTTACCTTTCCTCCCTCTCTGATCCCTCCCGAATTCAGAAACTCTCAGTATTCTTATTTTCACTTATATAAATAATCAGGCCAAGTTTTTAGTATAAATGAGTTAGTTTTGCTGTGATTATCCTCGGCAAAAAAAAAGTGTTGAGGGTAATTGTAGAGAGAAAAATTATGTTTTGCACCTTTATACATATTAGATTCTAGTCCTGTTAATTGTGTTTGTGGTTTGTTCTATACTGTGGACTGGACCCCCCTGGCCTAAGGTATTGCCTTCAGTCCTGCAGACTGTGCGCTGAGCTCTCTTTGGAAAATACAAACTAACTGCACAAGGCAGTCACCAGCAGATCAGTGTCTGCTGGCACACAGGCTTCTGCTGCTCCCCTGTTGTCTTATGCACCTATGACCAGCTACTGGGAGGCTCTACAGTCTTACGCTCAACCTATCAACAGGTTAAAGACCCTTTCCCAGATCCCAATTTAAGCATCCTGTTGGTCAGTCTAGAGCCTGGTGACTGGGTGTTCTGGAAGCATCATCAGAGGAAGCCCTTGAGCCCCATCGGAAAGGACCTTACCACGTGCTCCTGACCATTGACACTGCTAGTGAACTAGAAGGCATTGCATTCTGTGTGCTCCCTGTTGGGTACATGTTTGTGTGTGATTACTGTGGGGAACCATGGGCTTATGAATGTCTAGACAGCTGGCATATGACAAGATAATCCCTTTAGGATATCATAATATTCCATTTCCAGTTCTTGTTTAAAAAGAAACCCAAACCCCATCTCATAGGTCCGGGTGAGACTTGGAGACCCCTTTTATACTCCTTCTTCTCTTCATTGATTGCCATTGCCAAAGGCTTTGTCCCTTGGATTGACGGTGCCTGTAATGAGCTATTGAGAAAAAATGTATCCCTAACTATAGCTAAACTGGCATATTCTATTTCTCGAGCCTTAGCACAATAACACTGACCCCTGGATTCTCTAGCGAGGGTTGCATTAGATAATAGAATGGCACTCAGTTATCTCCTTGCAGAATAGGGTGACATCTGTGTTGTAGCCAACACCTCCTGCTGTACTTGCATCAACTCTTCTGGTGATGTTGAGTTAGAACTTGGAAAATTTATAAAAATAGCACAGGATGTCTCCTGTCCAATGTCTTTCAATGACACCCTCTGGTTCCCTATCAGTGTTTTCAGCTGGCTTCCTTCAGGCAGAGGGGCTTGGATGAGACCAGGACTTCAAATATGGTTTATGATTACTACTGGAATTCTTGTATGTGTACTTGCATTTAAGTTTCTTATGCTACTACTCACTCAGATCTGCTCCAAGTTATACTAATAACTATGGTCCTGATTTGCACGATCTTTGTAGCCTTCAAGCTACTAAACATTTGCATTTCTCAATGCTATGTGTCTACCTCCAGAATAAGGATTGCTCAGCGACTTGAGATCATCAACCAATCTAGAAACTCCAAAAAAAGGACTTGATACTTTCTCCTGATAGAGACTCTGCCTAAGACGTATTTCCTGACTGTCTCCTTGTTGCTCAGATGCAGCCGGAGCCTCTGACTGCATTACTCCTATTGATGATTGAGCACCTCGCTTCCCGCCATGACGGACATGACTTCCCGGGAATGAGCCTTCCTGGCAATGAGGGAAATATCAGTATGTCAAACAGTTGATCTACAATGCTTTGTGTTCAAAATGTGCACAGTGACAACAAAATGGAGTAACATATGTCAAGGCTTCTAAAATAGAACTGAGAGGCCACTAAGGAAATGCGGCTTATGCAGGCCTCTACTTATGCATGTCTCTACTCAGGGGGAATGCCAATTTGAACTGTGCCTCATTGTTGTCATCTTGCCCTTCTCTCAAGAAGTGTGCTTACTCCCATGGATAAGAACTTTCTGCCTTGGAGATGGCCTTAGCAACGAATCACGTATAGCCAAGAAGCAACAGTTGTTGCAAGCATCAGTCACAAATTTTGCCAAACATCCTGTGTAATTTCTCTCCTTGTGCCTTTATAAACCCTTGCCTCCTTTGTCTTCTTTCGGGTTTCTGCCCGAGTCTATGTCTCCCGAGTTGCAATTCTAGTTGCCCAAATACACATCTGCTACTTGAGTTGTAGAGGACTTTTCCTCATCGACATCTCATAGTTCTGGAGGCCAGGAGTCCCAGATCAAGGTCTGGGAGGGTTGATTTCTGGTGAGGCCTCTCTTTCGGGCTTGCAGAGGACTGCCCTCTTGCTGTGTCCTCACAAGGGGGGAGGGGAGAGAGCAAGCTTTCTGGTGCTTCTTCTGGTAAGGATACTAATTCTACTGTGAGTCAGGGCCCCAGCCTTATGGCCTCATTTAACCTTAATTAATTCCTGTCTCCAAATACATTCACATTGACAGTAGGGCTTCAACATATGAGATATTGGGGAAAACAGTCCGTAGCACCCTCCTTCCTCAGGGCTCCAAGCATGCCATGCACACAGCTGAATTGTAGCATGCACCATGTTGTGTTCTTAAGTACTATTTATTTTTCTGGCTCTAAAAGTAATGCATACTTAGAATAGCAAGTGTGGAAAATGCTGAAAAATATAAACAAGATAAAAATACATGAACCCACAACCTAGAGATAAGCATTATTAATAACGCCAGGGGCTCTTTTGGTCTT
>NW_025794065.1:3515-4735 GCF_021613505.1 Equus quagga | reverse complement strand
GAAGCATCTGCATATGCCCAACAGAGAGCATGTGTCACCAGACTGCACCATGTCCCCACCAGCTGAGTGTCTGTGACATCTGGGGAATGTGTGTGACAGCTTCTGACGCCTCAGTAAGTGATGTGAGAGTGGACACAGAGAGACGGAACATTGTCGTCACTACGTGGAGCTGGGAAAATTAAAGTCACTTAAAGAAATATTCTTGAAGCTCTGCTGAAAAGATCCAAGGTTCATTTGTGAAGAGCTGCAAAGATAGGGAGCAGGCATCTGGGAGCCCTGCCCCAAAAGACAGGCTGGAGGGGCTGACAGGCAGGAGCCTCATATGTCCATTCCCCTGGCAAAGGCCATGACTCATGGGCCTCACAGGTGTTATGTTAAGCTTGGTGAGTCCTGTGTTTTCTGTCAGGGCTGGTCCAAGTGTCTTCCATTAAGAAACGACAAGAGAGACCTTCTTATTCACTGTTTATTCCTTCAAAAAATGATACTGATGCCTGCTGTGTGCCAGATTCTCTGCTGGGCACAAGGGTCACAGAGTTGAACCCAACATAGGCCTGCTCTGTCCTCAATGATTTCACATTTAATAGGGGAGACATAAATACAAATTAATGGGATGTAAGCTATTCTAGACTACAAAAAGGGAGGCATGGGAACAGAGTGGGGGCTGACCCTGCCTGGTGGGGTCAGGAATGTGAGGACAGAGGAGATAACCTTGAAGACTGAGGGACTCCCCACACATGTGCACGCACAGTGGAGAGCAGACACAGGAAAGAGCGAATGTGTGGAGGCCAAGAGAGCACAGGGCACTGGTGGAAATGCACACAGGCCTGGCTCTGGTGGCAGGTGGGGGGAGCCAGTGAAATGAGGGAGGAACTATGGGCACCTGAGAGATGCTGAGAGACTTGAATGCCAGAACCAGGAACTTGGCATGACCATATCAGTGGTGAGGAGGCAGGGAGGGCTTTAAGAAGTGACAAGGCTGGATTCCTTAGCAGCAGTTGTAGGAGATGGAGTGGGTTGGGCAGGGGCAGAGACGAGAGGCTAGGGGACTGTTGGAAGGCTTGTGCCATAGTCTATAGGCAAGAAGTGACAAGGCTAGCGCAGCTATGGTGGAGAGGAGACAGTGGTGGTAGGGACAGGAAAGTGCAGGCCGTGTGGGGTTAAGAAACCCTGAGAGATATTCAGCATGTAAAATGGGCAGAAGCCCCACACACCCATCCACC
>NW_025794065.1:0-3505 GCF_021613505.1 Equus quagga | reverse complement strand
ATCAGACAAATCTCCTGGGCACCTACTAAAATGCAGATGCACAGGCATCTCCCCACCCCCCAGGAGTCTGGTTCAGCAGGTCCAAGGCCCAGGAATCTGTATTCCTAACCCATGGTCCCAGGTGATTCTTACAATTGATTAGAGTGGTCGATGATAGGCAGGTAGAACTGCCTGTGCCTCGCAAAGCAGACAGCTCATGCAAAGGCCCTGGGACATGAGAGAAAGTGGTGAGATCAAGGAATCTCACTGATGTCTTCCATAGACTCAGAATAAAATCTTCTTGCCTTTTGCCATGATTTGTAGCCCTGCAGCCCCCTGTTGCCTCTCCACCCCACAGCCTGGCTACTCTCCCCGGCCCAATAGCCCAGTCACACCAGTGTCTGTCAGTCTGAGAAACAGGCCTATGTGTTCACTCTTCCTCTGCTTGAAATGTGCTCCCTCTGGCCTTACCATGGCTGATTCCTCCTGACGCTGCACATTTCAGCTTCAATGTCACCTCCTCACAGAGGCCACCCTGGCCATCTGTCTAAAGCAAGGAGCCCCTTTCTTCTCTAGAATCATGCCCTGTTTGTTTCTATTGTAGCATCAGTAATTATGGAGAATAACCTTGTTAACATGTGTTCCCTGAGGCCAGGGCCTCTGTTTTGTTCATGCTGCGTCGCTAGTACCTAAATCAGCATCCCACAGAGGCAGCAGTGGGCAATGAGATACGCAGGGGATGGAGTAAGAGTTCCATGTGGAAGGAGTGGGAAAGGGGCAGGCTAAAGTGGGAAGTAGGGAGCAGGCACCAGAGCATGGCTGCTAGAGTGGTCCTGCCAACCTCCACCCACCCCTGCCCCAGGAAGATAGGCCCCACAGTGGCCCAGGTCAGATGGGACCTTGGTCACTCAGTTGCTTATAGCTCAGGTCCAGGGATTTCAGGCCAGTGTGGGCCGTTGGGAGTTCAGCAGGGTACTGGGCCACCTGCTCCTCCAGGCCATTCTCTGCCAGCTGTACTTCTGCATGGCCAGGCACACTGCAAGGGCGGCACACACAGTCTGGGCGCCCATCACTCCCAGCTCATTCTCCGACAGGTCCACATCTGGGAGCTGGCACCAGTTCTCAATCGGTGGGATCCAAAGTCAGGTACCAGCCTCCTCCACCATCCCCCAAACTTCCAGGCCTGAGGCAGTGGAAGGGGTTTTGCAGATGGACTGTCCTGGGGCTGCAAGGCCACTCTGCAACCCATCAGCTGGATACCCCGACCCCCACCTCAGGTGAAAAGGAGCTTCTTTGTCAAGGGGTTAAAGCCACCTCCTTTGTGGTGCTGTGGAGGATGCTATGATGGAGCTGCAGCCACCTCGTTGATGACTCGTGCCTGGAAGCAATATAACCCCCCACTGAAGCCCTCACTGCTGCACCTCTGGGGACTGGCAAGGACAGTCTAAGGGGCCATGCTCAGAGCACATATACAGGCCTCTGCTGAGCATATAATGCTCATCACAACCCCAAGGGCTAAGTGGTATTGTTGGGTCCATTTCGCAGATTGGAAACTGAGGCTCAGTGAGGTTGGGTGGCTTTTCAGAATCACTATGCTCTTCTGTGGCAGAGATGTCATTTGGATCCAGCCCTATCAAAGTTCCACGCAGCCATCCCTCCTCTCACAATGCCAGTCCCTGCCTCTCTGTGTTGAAGGACTCTCCCATCCTGCATTCAGGCATTGGGAGGCCACCATATACGGAGTGGTGCTGGCCAGCAGAGGAAGGGGCAGAGGGGTGGGATGGGACTGGAAGGGAGTGGCATCCAGCCTTGGGTGCACCCCAGAGGGTCTACATCTACCCCCACCCACCCCACCCCGTGATGAGGCCCCTCCCCCAGCAACACCAGCAGGAGAAGGCCTGGCTGTGGGGGGACCCACACCCCTCAGGAAAGGGAGAACTCAAGTCTGCCCACCTGTCCCAGGCTTGGCAATTACCACGGATGCTGCTGCTTTTGCTCAGGGCACCTGCCAGGGCCTCTGCACCAGCCCCACAGAGCCCATTGTCCTGAAGGTCCAGCTGCTTGACCTAGGGATTAGAGGTAAATGGGGAAGCCAGAGCCCGGGGCCCCTGGGAGAGAGAGGGGACTGAGAGGCCTGGTCCTTCCCAGGGCTAAAGGCCCCACACACAGCTGCTCACTCCCCTGGCTCACGTTCCCAAGGCTCAGTCTACTTGCTGCCCTCCAACTGGAAGGTCTTCCTCTTCCCACATGCCCAGGGGATACTTGCTTCTCCTTCTGGGCTCCACCAGACCTCCTGGAGACTTCCCTGACCCTCCCCCCCCAGTGCATTAGGGGCCTCCTGCAGGCTCCCCAGCCCTTATACTGATTTCCATCATAGCCTGGATCCCATCTGTCGCCCAGATGTGGGAGACGGGACATACCTGGCACAGAGCAAGGCCAGGGAATGTGTGGGATGGGCTCACGGAGGGCCACTCCCGTGGCTGCTGACTCCCAAGTCCTCCCCCTCCAAGCCTGGCCCAGGGTCCCTCCAGGGGTACCTGGGTCCCCAGGCCACAATGCCTCAGGTTCAGCTCTGGGGCGCTTCCCTGGTGCAGAAAGCAGGAGGCAAGCACAATGCTATGGGCCCGGCAAGACCTCAGGGGGAGGGTGTCCTTGACCAGTTCTCCAAGCCCATGGATAGGCGACAGGGAGTAAATGTTGTTCCCTCCCCAGGGACAGCCGCCTGCCTCCTCCTCTGCTGTCTGTCACTACCCAGCCTGTTTCCCCTCTAGAGGCATTTCTTTCTGTGCTGGTAGCAACTCCTGCCCCCATATCCAGATGGGGACATCGAGGCTCAGAGAAAGCAAATCCTTTCCCCAAAGTCACACAGCTAGTAGTAGCTGATCCCGACAGAGCCAGACTGAGGGCCCTGCCTGTCTGACACTGAAGCGCATGCTGTGTCTTTTCTATTGCATCGAAGACCACATGTGTTTTATGAGCATTTTATAGAGGAAAATCCTGAAACAATTCTGAGTTCTATACATCCATTAGCTTAGTTTTTCCTGAGGGTTGGGAAAACCTAGCCCTGATCCTATTTCAGGATGGAGTGGGAAACCCCTTCTTAGAATCTTTGGCTAGGTTTTTGCATCGTAACATCTTTCTGGAAGCTTGTGCTAATGGTGGAACAAGTGATGCTGCCAAGAGCACTTCCAGGAGGGCACAGGGCTGGAGGGGTTGCCCGGAAGGTGTCCCACAGAGGGATGTGCTCTCTGCTGCACTGGGGTCCCCTGCCTCCTCGGCCTCAGCCTGCCCCCTCCACCTCTGCCTAGCAGCCCCCAAGGTGATGGGACAGACCTGAACCCCCTGCCCACGGTATCTTCTGTCTTCAGGTCAGAGTCTCAATCTGCATCCGAACCCTCCTGGGGCTCCGCGACTCCTGCAGGACACCCAGCGGCCGCTGCCTCCTTCCCCTCCTGCTGGTCATTCTCCCCAGACCTCTCGCAAGGACCCCTCATGGTTACACCCATTTCGCAGTCACAAGCACTGA
>NW_025794064.1:0-5177 GCF_021613505.1 Equus quagga | reverse complement strand
GCAAGGACCCCTCATGGTTACACCCATTTCGCAGTCACAAGCACTGAGGCTGGCACTGAGCCAGGGGCACCTAGAGCACAGCCGGGGATGTGGGCGGACCCGCCGGCTGGGTGGACCAACCGAATTTTGAGGACAGTGAACAGGCCCCTCCGCAGCCAGGAGTCACTCCCTCCTGCCGGCTGTCGCCTGGCAACCCCGTGTTGCTGGTTGCTGTGGAAACCGCGCTGGCCTGTGCTGACTTTCAGCCTGCTCCTGGGAGAGCGCAGAAGGGTGCCCGCCACGGGCCAGGCGCAAGGCTGGGCTCCTTGAGGGGGCCTGTTCCCGCTGCCGTCCGTGTGGGTCCCGCATCGGCCCCCTCCGCGGACTGGGGAATGTGCCTGACTCCACAGCTGTGCTTTAGTCCCTGCGTTTGTGGGGTGGGCCAGCTCTACCGGGCATCACACAGGAGAGCCTGGGGGACCTTGCAGGGCTAGCCACCCTCCTCTCTGGAGCCAGAGTCAGGCTGTCACTCTGTGGGTCCCAGGTCTCTCTCACGCTCTAGTGTTGCAAGTGCGGCTTCCTCCACCAGGAACCTTCCTCCTCAGCGTTGCTTGTGGAACTTCAGAATCTACAAGTGTCAGCTCAGAGGTCCCTACTTCCTGAAGCTTTCCTTAGGCCCTCCTCTGGGCTCCCACAGCCCTCTCAAAGTACCTACAACACTGTCATCCCCTGTGTCCCCAAGGAAGTGAGGCCAAAGGGCAGGGGAGAGGAGCTGCTCCTCTCTGTGCCCTACGACCCAGTAGAGGGAGTCTGGAGGGGAAGGGAGGCCCAGGGCAGCTGGGGGTTGGGCCTGAGCCCAGGGCTGGGGTTGGCTGGCTCCTGCCCTGAGTGGAAGTGTCCCTTTAGCAGCTGCTGGCCTGGCCTGGCCTGGCCTGGGCGCCTGCTGTGCCTCCTGTTGAGCTGGGGCTGCAGCTGCTGTGCTGACTCCTGCACCCGGGCAGTCAGCAGGAGCTGAGAGCATGGGCTCCCCAGGGGCCGGGACAGGCTGGGGGCTTCTGGATTACAGAACTGAGAAGCGTGTGATGACCAGGACTGGTGGCTGGGCGCCCTGCAGAGGCTGCTGCAGCTCGGGTCATGGCCTATGTGGTGGGTGAGAGAATGGCACCTGGGCAGGTTGGCTGCAGGTATCCTGACTGGTCCTGCTGGGCTGAGGGCTGGGGTCTGACTCTCCAGGGGCTGGTGGTGGTGGAGGGGGCAGTTTGGGACAGGGTAGGGACAGAAGGAAGGATCTCCGTCTGTCTAGAGGCCAGCAGGGACAAGAGCAAGCCATGTGCTTTTTTCCTCCGGTGCGCCCACCTGCCTCCTTTCCTGGGCCTTGTCCCCAGCCCCGTGTTGGGCTCTGGGCATGGAGCAGGATGAGTCTCAGCCCAGTCCAGGAGGCCCCAGGAGGAGCAGGAGGTAGTCCCTGACACCTGTGAGAGCTGGAGCCCTAAGGCCCCCGAGAAAGACCACCACTTGTGGCTGGGTCATAGGGCCCTTTAAGGAGGAGCTGGCTATGGTCGTAGCAGGGGGCGGGTGAAGGCCGGTGAAGGAGGTGGTGGCAGGCACCTCAGTCTGAGAGCATGGGCTCTCCGATGCGTGGCCGGGACTTCTGGCCTGTGCAGGGTGTCTGGGGTGGCAAATGAGGCTGCAGAAGAGGTGGGGGCCCTGGACGCTGTGCTGAGAGCCTATAGGGTGTGTAGGGACCTAGTGGGTAGGGCCCAACTCAGCCACTGCTCACCATGTGCTGGGGACACACCACACTGCCCATCACCTCCTCCCCAGGTGGGCCTTCCTCACCAAAAAATGCTACCGGGAGCAGGACCTGGACCCCCAGGTTTCCATCATCTCCAAACTCAATGGGGTTTCCTAGACCCAGAGGAAGGAGCTGGGGAACCGGCTGTGGGAGGTGGCCGACTTCATGAAGCCGCCACAGGTGGTGCCTTGGTGCTGCTGCCAGGCGCTGCCACCTCTAATCGCCCCCATGCAGCGAGTGTGTGCAGGGGCACATGTGATGACAGAGGGGGTATGGGCACTGTTACAGGGTCGGGCTCAGGAATGGCCTGACAGAGGAGTGGCCCTGGACAGGGCTCTCAGGGGGTGTGTAAGAGCTTTCCAGGAGGACAAAGAGGCGGGGCGGGAAGACAGGCCAGAGGCACCGCATTACGCACGTGCATCCGGGAGAGTGGAGGGTCTCGGCACTCAAGGCTTGAGCTTGAGGGAGGGCTGGAGGAGCCTGGGGGCCAGGGCCTGGGGCTCCTGAATGCTCCCCTCCATCACCTGCATCCTGCGGTCTGGCTCCTCCTCTGTGCCTCCAATGCTGCACTTCCGGCCCCTTCTCCCTTCACCCACATCCTCTACAGCCCCAGGGTCCACCTCTGTTCTGCTGATGCCCAAATTGTAGCCCACTGACCACCTGCCCACAGCATGGCTGCCTCCTGAAGCACTCCCACCACGTCCAAAGAGAAACCTCCTTCTCCCACTGTGGCCTCTTTTCACCCAATGAGGCCATGACATCTCCCAGTGCCAAAGCTGGACCCGGTTCGACACCTCCCTGTCCCTCCCTCCTGTCCGTTCCACCTCCTGAAGGTTTTCCGTGCTGCCCATGCTGTCCCTGTGGTCTTCTTGTGGGTCTCCAGCTGTGCTCTATGCAGCAGCCAGGCCGAGCTTTCACAGGTGACACCATCAGAGCCTGCCAGCCCTTGCTTGCCACCTTGGAAAGCTCCCTTTCCCTGATGGTGGCCACCAAGTCCCCACAGATCCTGACCGCTGCCACCCCCTGTGCCCTCTGCCCAGCCCTGCCCTCTGCTTCCTGGGTGTGCATCCCCCAAAACATGCAGAGCTGTCACGGGCAGCACACGGTGCTAGCTCCTCTTCCGCACAGCCACCCTCCCTCTGTCCCAGGCAGAGCTTGCCACCTGCTCCCCTGCCCCTGGGTGTACGTGCAGTGACTGGATGGGCAGACAGGGCTCAGAAATGGCCCAAAAGCCAGCCCGCCTCCTGTCTCTGCCTCAACTTACCTCACTGGGGGCATTTTCCTGGGGCACAGGGTTGATGGCTCGATGGGGCAGGACCCCTCCTCCCCTCACAAACCCAGCTGCCAGCCTGTCCTCTCCCCTCGATGGAGCTGAGCGGTGGCCAGCCCTGACACCTGCCTTCCAGGTGGAGAACGTGTTCTCGGCAACCAATCTCCTTGTGACGCCAGATCAAGTTCAGGGGAGATGCCCAGAGGCAAGGCTGCCTGGGAGCCTCCCAGTGGGTCCTTGGTTCCTCCACCAGCCCTGGGTCACCAGCCATGTCCCCCCTCCTCCTTCCCAGGTGACTAAGGGCTCAGCATGTGTTGCTGTAGCCCAGGCACTGAGCTGAAGCCTTCTCGTGAATCATTTCATTAGTCTCACAAACACCCTGCTTGGCAGGAGGTACTGCAGGCCCCATTGAAGAGGAGAAGACTGGGGCTCAGCCACGCTGAGTCACTTCCCCGAGGCCTCCAGCCTGTGGGTGACAGGACTCTGCCCCCTTGAGCAGTCTGCTTCCAGAGCCTTCTACTGTTGTTCTCCGTGAGGTGTCCAGGCCCCTCCCCATCCTGGTCCCTCCTCAGCACTCTCCAGGTTGTCAGTTTAACACCTAGAACTGGGCACAGTGCTTAGCTGGGCTCTAATAGCAAGGCCAAGCTGAAAGATCACCTCCCCTTCTCTATGCCCAGCATCTGTTAACGTCTCCCAGGATAGCTTCCATTTTCCAAACACAGCACACTCCTTCCTTTGCGAAGCACAGGGTCACTTATGATCTCTGGGTATTTTTTCACAAGTGTGGTCAAGCCAGAGTGCCCCACCCTCTTCTTGCCTGTTCATGCAGAAATGCAGACTATTCTCTGAAATCTCACCTTTTCCTCTTCCTGGGTATGTCCCAGGAATCCAGTGTCTGTCACAGAGCACACTTGTTCTCCTCCTCAGCGATGGACTTTTTTCCAATTTCTTTTATTGCTATAAAATACACGTAACGTAAAATTTACCATCTTAACCATTTTTATGTGTAGAGTTCCCCACTTTTCTTTTTTTGCAAGGAACACTGACCCTGAGCTAATGTCTGCCCCCATCTCCTCCTACTTTGTATGTGGGACATCACCACAGCATGGCTGGATGAGTGGTATAGGACCACATCTGGTATCTGAACCCTTGAACCCAGGCTGCTGAAATGGAGCAAACTGAACTGAACCACTACATTACTGGGCTGTCCTCCCCTGAGCTGTGGATTTTCTCTGAACAGTTCGGTCCCAGGATGTAGACCGGGAAGCCTACCTCCATGGTGACATCTTTCTTTAATTGAGTTCAACACTGAATCGCTTACTGGGCTGGAAGGTAACTGTGTGGGTCCCTGTCCCCTGGGTCCTGGTCACACCTCAGTTGCTGGGGGTGCCACATGTTCTGGTTGGCCCTGTGCACAAACGAGGTGAGGCACATGCACAAAGCATGTGCTGGCGTTCAGCAAACACAGTGTCCCTCCTTTTCTAAAAGCTCGTAAGACGTCTATTTAATATTTGGTTTGTAGACTGTCCTGAAATTGTGCTGGGACCACGGTTCTGTGTTTTCTGGAATCTGATTCCTCTTTGCCCATGCCCTGCCTTCTCACCCTTCCCTCGAAACTGCTGGGGCTGTGAAGTAACTCATCAGGTCTGACAAGCAGGCTTCCTGAGTTCCTGAATAGCAGAGTTCCTGCCAGCTCCTCAGGGGTCCTGGTCATCTGGCCCCTCCAAGCACATGCAGTGTGTCCTCGTGGTGCCACAGCCTCCAGCAAACACCTGTCGAGCCTCCCCCAGACCAGGCTTGCAAAACTCCACCCTCCCCACCTCAGGGAGTTCCTGCACAGACAGCCCAGCCAGGTGGGGGGCCTGAAGCTGCAGCTGGGAGACCCAGGGAGGCTCGTCAGCCAACCCAGGGCCTCAGAAAAGCTTTCCCGCAGGGTGGGAGGCTGGAGCCGGATGTTGAGGATGTGCAGGCAGGAGGGGCTGCTTGGGCTAAGGCTGTGAGCAGTGCGAGATGAGGCCCCTCCAGGGCTCCCGGCACTGAGTGGGGTTGTCCCTAGATTGGGACTGGGCCAGGGAAGGGGTAGCCCAAGGTCACAGAGGCCCCGTGAGCCCCTCTGAGGAGCTGAAGTGGATC
>NW_025794063.1:0-4293 GCF_021613505.1 Equus quagga | reverse complement strand
AAGGGAATCACAGAGAAAAGAGGACAGAATCCGGAATGGAACGGAGGTCTGGGAGAGAGGTGCTGATGCTGGGTCCCTCTCATTGTAAAGACAAATTATTCTTTTGGGGCATAATCCACTCAAGTTTCCTCAGCCTAAGGAGATTCTTCTCATACCTCAGACCAGGGCCTAGGAGCTAATTTGGAGACCAGAGGGCAGCAACGGTCTGGACAATAATGGGGGAACAAGAGGCCAAATCTTAGATTCCTTCCATCCTGAGGGCTGTGAAAGGGATCACCTTCAGCAGAGGAAAGTTGGTCAGAAGGTTGGGGTCAAGCTCTTCGACAAGGTAGATAAGTTCAACCAGGTGAATGTCAGCCCTGCTCAGCCTGTTGCCAACCAGGTAGTCTTGTCTGTGGCTCTTTAACACCTGGCGAATTGGAGGAATCGCATGATGAACACAGGCACAGTCAGGCTGGGCCCCCTGCTCCTCCCAGCTCTCTCCAGCCCGCTCTCCCTCCTCTGCTGCCTCATTGGGCAGATGTGGAGCTTCACACCTTCTCCGCCGGCCCTGAATCACAGACACAGAGGGAGGAGTGGGCTCTGCTGTTCTTCCCTCACTCCTTAGTGAAGCCCAGGTTACCATTTCTTTTCCCCTTCCCATATCACTTGGGCTCCCTACTAGCATCTTCCACTGGGCCAAAGGCTTAGCACCTCTGTGCCATGTTTCTCACTGCCCCACACCCTACACTGTGCAGCCCTGAAACTTCAGGACATGGCTCTTCGTCTGTCTCTCTCTGTTTCTCTCTCTCTCCACACTTTTCTTTCTCCTCTCTCCCTTGGGCAAAGACTCCACCTTTATGACAGCCTTCCTCAGTCCTGAGCAGACTATTTCAGAGTCTACGTTTCTCTTCTCGTCTGCTCTCCTCATTTCCTGGTCTGTCTCTCTGGGACCTGAAATAACCCCGGGTCACCTTGAACTCACCCTCCCCTTACAACAATGGCTCTGACTCCTACCAAACCTGTGTCTGTCAATAACATTCGTGGAATATGTTCTAATTTGCCTGCTGAAGTGTCTAGGCATGACTGTGCTGATGTCTGTACTTGCTTTAAAATGCAGCAAAAAATAACATTCTTGATTGGAAGAGAGAAGGATGGGGACATATATGATTAAGCAAATATCATAATAATAGGTTAATTTTTGAATATGCACGATGGGTAATATGAGTTCATTGTACATGTATTTCAAGGTTTAATAAACTTTGAATTTTCCATAAATATATTGCAGGAAATATATGATGTTCATTAAAAATATTGCAGACATATGAAAATGACAGAGAAAAAACATGGCACCACCAACTAAAGATCATAACATTGTGGCAAATACCCTTTGAGGCAACGTATGTTTACAGAAGTATGGATACAAAATGAAGAATATATTGATGTATCAAATACCATATTGTAATGTGCATATTGTAATGTGCAATGTAATTTATGTCATCACAGGGCTCTTTGATCTCAGAGGACAGATGTCCTCCAACTGCAGTGGCTGAGGAGCTTGTCACCATGTGAACGTGCTAAACTCTCAGCACCACAAGGGCCAGGAGAGCGGATTTTCTGATTACTATTAAATTCCTCACTCCTTGAACAGGATCTGACACAGTAGCAATGAATGCACATTTGCTGAACGAATGAAAGAATGATTTGATGCTTTATTTTTATGTAAGCCTCCTGTATCTCTTACGATCATTTTTTGGTTTCATATTTTTATTTAGCATGATACCAGATAGATTTGATCTTGAAATGTTCTGCTTTACCTTCAAAGAGAAACATTAGGGAAAGTAGGTGCTATGTGTCATGATGGAAATTTATTTCCTTAGTTTGCATGACTTTCCTCAAAAATCTAAGAGCCGTGTTCCCCCAAATTGTAGATTATTTTCCCTTCATATCATTTCATCTGTCGCTTCCTCTCCATCCCTGAGCCCCCATCTCTGCTTAAATACATATCATCCATTCAGGCATTCCCTGAAACTCTACAACATTCTCCTGATGGACAGCTAGTCCCATGTCACCCTTCATAATTTGCCTCAATAGTGTCTGGTGTCTTGCTTTCATTGTGTTCCTCCTGGAGAAAAAGCCCCTGTCTGGTGTTCTGCAGGATCTGCTCCCGTCTCTAGGGGGGCTCCCAGAGCCTTACACAGCCCAAGCCTCATGACCATGAAATTCCAGTGAATACAAAATGCTAGATTGGGCCCTAGTAATGTAAAGTTTTGGTGAAAAATTATAACTTGGGTCAAACTGACACAATTCTTCCTCACATTGGATTTTATAAAAATGCCTTGAGTGTCAGAACTCTCCATTAACTAGGATTCAGGAAGGCTGACTGGGAGTGAAGGTCCTTGTCCCAGGAATGCCCAGTTCTCTTTTCCTTTCTCCTCTAATCTCAGCGCCCCCAACACACTAAACAGCCAACTCACTTTTTCAAATGTGGGGAAATAACGATTTGTTGTGCTCCCTTTGATCTGGGTAATCTTGGGACCTTACTCATCAGGTGGGATTGAGAGCAATATCACAAACACTTCATTCAAATCTGCCATACCTTCTACGTACATATCAATCCTGAAAGATAAAAGTGACCAAATTGTCAAAGGTCTCTTGCCTTAGGTTTTATAGTTGAAAAATGGAAAAGAATGGAGCATCAGGATGTGGCAAAGGAATTCACCTCCATTGGGTGCATTTTTATAGGCCATTTATTCCCCTATGAATTTTTCTTGATTTTCACGTTTCATTCTGGAACAAGCTCTTGAGATAGATGTATGTCTAAAATTTTGTTATACACATGACCAAACATAAGGACAGAGCATCGGTGACCTGCCCCAAGTTGCCGGCATGAGAGACATTGGTGGAAACACTGCAAGTAACCTCTGAGACCCTAGCTAGGGTTTGCCAGCTCTGCTGGGTTTGTTCTGTGCACAAACTCAGTGTGATTCACACGGCCAAAGACCTGCCACCTAAGTCACCTCCACAGGGAGTCCCTGGCACAGCTGTCTCAGCCATGTCCCTCTCTTTCTCATCCTGTTGCACCACCCAGGCTCACATAATGTCCAATATTAGCATCTTTTAATGATTTTCCATGAAATGAAAAATCATGTGGAACATGGTTCCACAGCCCTTTCCATGTACTCTTGTCCAACGCTGACCATGTTTGCATTTCTCAAGGCCAAACCTAAAGTATCCCCTGAAATTGGGTAATTCTTTATAAACTTCCCAACAGTGCATATGCCAGGTTTCTTGTGTGTGTTCCAGATCAGGTTTCCTATCACAGTTTTTTAAAAACAAAACTTTTCTTGACATATAATTCCGCTACCACAATGTCATCTTTTTCAAGTGTACAATTTTGTGATAATTTTTAGTAAATTCACAGAACTTTGTACCATCACCATGCTCTGATAACAAAATATTTTCATCCCTTCAAAATGAACTTCTATGTGGGTCAGCATTCATTCTACATTCTTCCCTCCTTCCCTCTGGCCCCAGGCAACCACTCAACTACTTTCTGTTTCTATGGATAGGAATGTTCCAGACATTTTGTAATACAGAAGTATACAATAAGTGCCATTCGTGTCTGGTTTCTTTATGTAACCTAATGTTGTCAAAGTTCATCCACATTGTAGCCTGCGTCAGAGCTTCATTCCTTCCCATGGACAGATAACATTCCACTGCATGGCTGTACCACACTTGGCTCATCCAGTCATCACTTTGGGGACCTTTATACTGTTTCCATTTTTTGAAGACTATAAACAACACTTATGAACAATTGTGTGCAAGTTTTAGTGTTGATATAATTTCAGTTCTCTTGTGTACATACCTCGTAGTGGAATCGCTGAGTCATATGGTAACTCTATGTTTAACCTTTGAATAACTGTCCCAGTTCTGCACATGGTTTTAATTTTAATCACGTGGCGCCATCACAACAGGGAGGAGTTGCCCCGTTAGAGTCTTATTGAAATAATCTGCTGCTTCAATCTTGCATCAAAGTGCTCGATGCAACCCTGGCATCTTGGGCTCATCATCTGCTAACCCTTATCATATGGCCCGTCCATATCCCTGGGTGAAAGTTAGGTCATGGTCATCATTCTGGTAAACTCTGGAAGATGAGCATCAGCTTCTTTGGATTCTTCCCTTCCCCAGCCTTATTGTCTAGATCCTCAGACACTTTGTGCATCCTCTCTGGCTGTGGCTGGTGTCCAGCTCGTAAAGTCCTGAACACCTGGAGTCATGACTCCACCGTCCTCCTGCCTTCCTAGTTCATCA
>NW_025794062.1:0-1324 GCF_021613505.1 Equus quagga | reverse complement strand
CCAACTTGCCTGTTCTGACACCTTTCTTAATGAACTGGGTATGTATTCTTCAGCTGGGCTGCTGTGTGGTGGTTCCATGACTGAGATCGTTGACTCATACTTTGAAATAATTTCCCCTATACATGGAATGAGATCAGCTCAAGGAAATTGTAAATCATTTTGCACCTATGTGTCTCACTTCTCAGTTGTCTCCTTATTTTATTGTATGGGCCTAAGAATGGACTTTACTTCAGCTCCTACCCACAGCTCACACTCAACTTCAACCCACAGTGATGTACACCGTGGTCACATCCATGCTCAACACCTTCATCTGCAGTCTGAGGAATAAAGACGTAAAAAGTGCTCTGAAATATTTTTGAGGACAGTGGCTATAAAAGGACTAATTGTCCTGGGGCTGGCCTGATGGTTCAGTGGTTAAATTCATGTGCTCTGCTTCAGTGGCCCAGGGTTTGCCAGTTCAGATCCCAGGTGCTGACCTATGCACTGCTCATCAAGCCATTCTGTGGCAGGTGTCCCACATATAAAATAGAGGAAGATGGGCACAGACGTTAGCTCAGGGTCAGCCTTCTTCAGCAAAAAAAAAAGAAAAAGAAAGAAAGAAAAGAAAAGACAGAAGGGTTGG
Source organism: Equus quagga (assembly GCF_021613505.1). NCBI lineage: Eukaryota > Metazoa > Chordata > Mammalia > Perissodactyla > Equidae > Equus > Equus quagga. The sequence goes on along the minus strand of NW_025794062.1, from coordinate 702 downwards.
CAGTAGATGATAGCTCAGGGCTAGTCTTCCTCAAGGAAAAAAATGGACCAATTGTCCTGGCCTAAATAAGGGCCTGGGATTGTAGGCTTCAAATTCTTGTGGCTAGAAATTGAGATTCTTTTTAAAAGATTGTGGACATTAAACTTATGCCTATTCATTATTTCCAGGAATTTCCATTTATTTGACACAATTTCTCTATATAATTTGTGTATTTCACTTTATTAACCTTTGTGATCTCTCAGATATCTCACTGTTTTTCCCTTTATCTTTTTTATTTTTGTAAAAAGGTTTTATTTATTTCTTTAAAAATGATGTAATTTTTTATGTCAAGAATCCCAAGACTCAACCAAAAATCTATTAGAACAAATCAATGAATTTTGTAAAGTTGGAGCTATAAAGTCAACATAGAAAAATCAATTGTATTTTTTTTTGTTTTTTTTTAAAGATTTTATTATTTCCTTTTTCTCCCCAACACCCCCGGTACATAGTTGTATATTCTTCGTTGTGGATTCTTCTAGTTGTGGTATGTGGGACGCTGCCTCAGCGTGGCTTGATGAGCAGTGCCATGTCCGCGCCCAGGATTCGAACCAACAAAAACTGGGCTGCCTGCAGCGGAGCGCGCAAACTCAACCACTCGGCCATGGGGCCAGCCCCAAATCAATTTTATTTTTATACACTAATAATGGAATATCTGAAAAAAAA
>NW_025794061.1:0-4442 GCF_021613505.1 Equus quagga | reverse complement strand
CCTCCCCAGCCTCCCTCCCTCCTGACAAGCCAAGCCTGTCTTTCCGACCTGGTTGCAGCCTGTGTAGGGCTTCCTGCCTCTCAGGCAAGCTTGGGTCTGGCCTTCCCATGGACATTCCCTTCCTTCTGTCCAGCCTGCCTGCAGTCACCAGAAATCAGCTTTTCCTCCGGAGGTGCCCCTAATGTGGTGTGCGGTACAGATTCTGAGGTTGCGGTCAGATCCTGACAGCGAAAGACGTCCGGAGATGCCACTAAAGTGACTGTAGCCAAATACCCCTTCCTCCCTTCTTTGTAAGCTTTTCCTGGGGGGAACATGTGTGCAGGCCATCTCCACCTGAGATCTGTGTATCCCGCCCTGGGTCCCAGGTTTACATGAAGCAGCACCCTGAGGAAGCAGCGTGCAAAGGCCCGGGGCTGGGATTGGCATCAGGAGTGTCCTAAGGAAGGTATTCACAAAAGAGCAACCAGGGGGAGGAAGGGCTTAGGGACCAAAAAGCAAGTAGACTGCGTCCTAGGACCAGCTGCGGTGGCAGGGGGGCTAAGTCATCTGAGTGAACTCATGGGGGATGGGGTGAGATACAGGATTCCACCCCACAGAGGGGCGTGCATGGGGTTTTCAGATGAGGACTTGATGCTAATTTAAGCTAATTTGACAATTCATGGCTTGGGGGAATTAGAGTGAATCCCATACCTGGTGATGCCATAAATATCCAGCACTTCAGATGTACAGTGAGATGCACAGGAGTGGAGCAGTGGGAAGAGGGTTAGATTTACTTGGAGGGGAATAAGAATCATGGAGAGCACTTAATGTTTACTATGCATTTCTGGCGCTCCAATTGGCATTATTCTTACTAAATCTGGGTAGAGAATAATTTGTTACTGATATCCAGCTTTTGATTGATTATACAAAGACAAAACAGCAGTGCTGGGTCTGGGACAGAGGAGGAGAGAGGCCTCGACCCTCCACAAGGCAGGGCCTGTTATTCCCACCCTTATGCCCCAGCTCCCAGAGCACCTCAGGACCACCTGCTGAAGGATTAGTAAGGGAAAGATCAGGAAGACCACCCCTTGCCCCGGTGGCCTGTGCTCTAGTCTGGGTGAGTCTGTTCCTCCTCTCCTGGATGAATTATAACTATCACGGTTTATAATGAAGCCCAAGTTCGCAGTTGGGTTTTGCAGGAGATGTCAGAGTGGCTATGATGCGATGACCCCGTTTGCAGCCAGAGCCCTCCGTTGGACAGGGTAGCCTGGCTGAGACACCCAAGGCCCCCAGAGACACCCGCTGGATGGCACTTTCCTTCCTGAGACTGTCCAGCTGGCCGCCCCTCAGGCATCCTTTCTGGCCATTCTTGGCATTGCTGGGGCTACATGTGTGTGTAGGTATTAGTAAGTTTTGCTTCAGGTGCCTGAGTCAGTAATAATGAGCAAAATCATATAATATGTCAAATTGCTAGTGATTTAGGTTGTTTGACTTAAATAGAACACTTTTTCTTCAAGATTGGAGTACATTTCTTGGATAAATTCTTAGACTCTTACAATCTCCCAAAACTGAATCAAGAAGAAATAGAGAATCTGAATAGACCAATCACAAGTAAAGAGATTGAAACAGTAATCAAAAACCTCCCCAAAAATATAAGTCCAGGACCAGAGAGCTTCTTGGGAGAATTCTACCAAATATTCAAAGACAATTTATCACCTATTTTTCTCAAACTATTCCAAAAAATTGAGGAAGATGGAACTATTTCTAACACATTCTATGAGGCCAGCATCACCCTGATCCCAAAACCAGACATGGACAACACAAAGAAGGAAAATTACAGGCCAATATTGCTAATGAACATAGATGCAAAAATCCTCAACAAAATATTGGCAAAACAAATACAGCAATACATTAAAAAGATAATACACCATGATCAAGGGGGATTCATACCAGCAACACGAGGATGGTTCAACATCTGCAAATTAGTCAGTGTGATATGCCATATTAACCAAAGGAGGAACAAAAACCACGTGATCGTCTCCATAGATGCAGAGAAAGCATTTGACAATATCCAACATCCATTCATGATAAAAACGCTCAATAAAATGGGTCTAGGAGGAAAATACCTCAACATAATAAAGGCCACACATGACAAAACCACTGCCAACGTCATATTCAATGGGGAAAACTGAAAGTCATCCCATGGAGAACAGGAACATGACAGGGTGCCAACTCTCACCACTCTTATTCAACATAGTGTTAGAGGTTGTGGCCAGAGCAATTAGGCAGGAAAAATTCGTCTCATTTCTATACACTAATAATGAACTAACAGAACAAGAACTCAAGAATACAAGCCCTTTTACGACTGCAACAAAAATAATAAAATATCTAGGAATAAATTTAACCAAGAAGGTGAAAGACCTATTCTATAAGGAAAATCTATATATATAAGGAAAACTATAAGACATTACTGAAAGAAATCACTAATGACATAAATAAATGGAAAGATATTCCCTGGACGTGGATTGGAAGAATAAACATGGCTAAAATGGCCATAATACCTAAAGGAATTTAAAGAGTCAATGAATTCCAATCAAAATCCCAATGACATTCTTCACAGAAATATAACAAAGAATCTTAAAATTCATCTGGAGCAAGAAAAGACCCTGAATAGACAAAGCAATCCTGAGAAACACGAACGAAGCTGGTGGCATTGCAATCCCTGACTTCAAAACCTATTACAAAGCTATAGTAATCAAAACAGCATGGTGCTGGTACAAGAACAGACACACAGATCAATGGAACAGAATTTAAAGCCCAGAAACACAACCAAACATCTATGGACAGCTAATCTTTGACAAAGGAGCCAAGAACATACAATGGAGAAAGGAAATCCTCTTCAATAAATGGTACTGGGAAAACTGGACAGCCACACGCAAAAGAATGAAAGTAGATCATTGTCCTTCTCCATACAAAAAAATAGACTCAAAATGGATCAAAGATTTGAAGGTAAGACAGGAAACCATAAAACTTCTGGAAGAAAATATAGGCAGTACACTCTTTGCCATCAGCTTTAAAAGGATCTTCACAAATGCAATGTCCACTCAGACACGGGAAACAAAAGAGAAACTAAATAAGTGGGACTTCATCAGACTATATAGCTTCTGGAAGGCAAATGAAATCAAGATCAAATTGAAAAACAACCCAGCAACTGGAAGACAATTTTTGCAAATCATGTATCTGATAAGGGGTTAATCTCCATAATATATAAAGAGCTCACACATCTGAACTGGAAAAAATAAACAACCCAACCAAAAAGTGGGCAGAGGATATGAACAGACATCTTTCCAAAGAAGATATACAGATGACCAATAGGTACATGAAAAGATGCTAAACGTCTGTAATCATCAGGGAAATGCAAATCAAAAGTACACTTAGATATCATCTCATACCCATTAGAATGGCTATAATCACCAAGACAAAAAATAACAAATGTTGGAGAGGTTGTAGAGAAAAGGGAACCTTCATCCACTGCTGGTGGGAATTCAAACTGATCCAGCCACTTTGCAAAACAGTATGGACATTTCTCAAAAAATTAAAAATAGAAATAGCATATGACCCAGCTATCCCACAACTGGGTATTTATCCAAAGAACTTGAAATCAACAATACAAAGAGACTTATGCACCCCTGTGTTCATTGCAGCATTATTTACAATAGCCAAGATATGGTAGCGACCCAAGTGCCCAAAAACTGATGATTGGATAAAGAAGATGTGGTATATACATATATATATATATACAATGGAATACCACTCAGCCATAAAAAGATATAATTGTCCCATTCACAACCACATGGACGAAACTTGAGGGCATTAAGCTAAGCAAAATGAGCCAGACAGAGAAATACAAACACTGTATGACTTCACTCATATGTTAAATATAAACAAATTTATGGACAAAGAGAACAACTTAGTGTTAGCAGGGGCAAGGAGGGGGAGGGTGAACACAAAGGGCACAGGGGTACATTTATATGCTATTTGACATATATTAAGATGCAACTGAAATTTCACAATGTTATAAACTATTTAGACCACAATAAAAAATTGTAAAAAAAAATTGGAGCACATTTCTGATGAGGGAAACGTACCACCTTAAAATGAGCATGCGCAGTCTGGTTTGTTTGCTTCCCATGGAAAGCATATCTACATGTGGACACATCGTGCCTGACTCGAGTGTTTGCATCCTTGAGGCATCTTCCTGCCTTTCAGAGGGGCTCCTATCAATCTGGAGGGCAGATCCCAGGAGGGCGTGGGGAGAGGCTGAGTGGCTCCACGTGGAAGCCATACTTGCTGCTCTGTCTCCATCCTGAATGAAGGGAGGTAAGTTTAAACTCCTCAGAGTCATTTCCAGCTTTCTCCTGAAAAGAGGAAATGTGCAGGTGGGCTCAGCTGTGTCCTGGCAG
>NW_025794060.1:0-6259 GCF_021613505.1 Equus quagga | reverse complement strand
GGATCTTCAAAATATCTTAATCTGCAGCATTCTCATTTTTTTTTTTTTCAATTTTAAAAATAAAAGGAGGGGCCGGCCCTGTGGCTGAGTGGTTAAGTTCCCGTGCTCCGCTTGGCGGCCCAGGGTTTCCCGGGTTTGGATCCTGGGCACGGACATGGACCACTCCTCAGGCCACGCTGAGGTGGCGTCCCACATAGCAGAACCAGAGGCACTCACAGCTAGAAGATACAACTCTGTACTGGGGGGCTTTGGGGAGAAGAAGAAGGAAAGACAAAAAAGACAGGCAACAGATGTTAGCTCAGGTGCCATCTAAAAATAACAAAAATAAAAGGAAAGGAAAAACTGCTGTGTTGGGTAAAACACCCTGGGCTTCCTTTGTCAAAATCCACAGCCATGCGTGTTTAGTGTGAAAGGATTAAATGTTGGGTGAGATTTAAAAATGAAGCTTAATTGACACACTTGAGCAATCCTGAGGTTCCAGGGAACACAGTTTGAAAGCCACTGGACTGGCTCATCTATTTTCCTTTTTGAGCAATTATCTTTCAGCTTATTGATCTTACCTGTCAGGAAATGACAGCAGTGTTATGCTATAGGGACAGACCAAGGTTTAAATGTCTTGGGGTCGTCTCTTGGGATCTAAAAAAGCAAGCAAATGAAATACTTAATATCATAATATCATTGCAATATTTCACCGGGAAAGTTTTATCAAATTTGTAGGTTTTGATAAATTTCTCATAGGAGGAGGCAGGATTTTCCTGGGGAGTGGGACCATACCATTCCTTTCAAATGACAACTCTGAAAAGACAGTGGGTCGGTGTTGTGATGGCTACTGTGCTTAACGTTGACAAGTAAGAGGGCACTTCGATTAGTTAGCTATCTATGTGTGATAGGTACGATCACACATACCTATCAGATGTGAATCCAAAGAATTATATGTCCTATATACAATGTTTGGGAGGCAGGACGGAAAGGGGAAAGTGGTCCGGCTGGGAGCTGTTGCTTGCGAGGGAGCCCACAGACCTGGATTCCTCCGCAGTGGCCTGAGAGCAGCCCCGTCTACACTGTCAGCCAAATGACTTGTGTGGCACGATGCCCTTGCTAGTTAAGCCCCAGTCTCATTTCACTATCCCGGGTAACAAGCCCCGAGATTTTGACTTGTTGACCCTTCTTCCTTGGGGCCCTCAATGCCTGTCTCCTCTGCTGGGAATTCTCCCTATTAGGCTTGGCAGAAAAGCAGAACATACATGCTTCCCCTCCACTGTTGTCACATTTTCATTTCAAGGGTTGACTTTTAGTTACAAAGGTGTTAAAAATAAAAACTTCTCATAAATAATGGAAAGCTATGAAGATTTTGAAAGGCTTTTCTCCTAATATTTATTTCACAAAAATATAAAAAGAAGAAAAAAAAAATCACCCAACTCCTAAGGGTCAGGATATCTCCCTGAGTTCTATTCTGACTGTTTGCTCTTCATCTGTACTGACACGTAAATAGAGGCCTAGTTGGCCTCTCAGAGGGACTCCCCTTGTCGCGGCTCCGCTGCTCTGCGGGCTGGTGGCCATCTGACTTAGAATGCGCCTGTGCCTGTCCCACCGGGGCTGTGCTGGACCCCGGACAAAGCTCCTCAGTCTAGGCCGAGGTGGATTCAGGTTGACTCTTCTGCTAAAGGTGATGGGAACTTTCAGCCTCTTCCAAAACATGCTTCCTACTCTTTTCCCTGGCCCCGGGCTCCTGGGGTCCCCTTCTGCTTCGGGACTTAGACTGATCCTCACTCTCTTGCTGTCCTGGCCTTCTTGAGTCTCACCTTCTCCCTGGCTCCTTGGGTGAGGACACAGCTTTCTGGTTTGGTGTCCAAACCCCAGTCCTGGGACTTCAGCTGCTCTCCATCCGCCTTCGGTGTCCTCCTTCCCTGTACTTTCTCTCTCGCTTGGTGCCGTCATCTCTGTCCTCCTCACTCCTCTCCGTCCCTGGTTGGTGCCTGACAGCTCAGATTAAGGCAATATACTCACTATGGTTGTCAAGACTGATTCTGCTTTCAGCTAAGTCTCTGCTTCTAAGATAACTGGGCCAGGCTCCTTAGCCTCAAGGCCTAGCGTCAGTGGCAGCTGCCATCAGTCTGGGACTCTTCCTCCTCCTCATTGTGCAGAAGAGCATTAACTCGGCAGGGCTGGGTCGTCAAATCCTGCACATTCCCAAGAAAGGTTCAGCCCTTGACCAATGCCTGGGAGATAATACCTAAGCCAGTGAAATCTCCTGTGTGAGAAGAGTGTCTTTGTTCACCTGGGGCCTTGGGCCACGTGGTTTCATTTGACCTCCGGAAGGGCTGGACACTGAGTAACTAAGGTCAGCTATGCACGTGACCTTATGCCTACGTGACTGATCCATAACACGAAGCCTGGATACCAAGCCTCAGGTCAGCCTCCCAGGTTGGCAATACTTCGTGCATCTTCTCACACATTGTTTCTGGGAGAATTAAGTGCTGTCCGTGTCACTCCACTGGACCGAGGACAATGGAAACTCGCGCCTGGTTTCTCCTGGCCTCTGCCCTATGTGCCTTTTTCCTTTGCTGATGTTTATCTGTATCCTTTCAGTGTAATCAGCCGTAAGTATGAACGTAACAGCTTCTCAGTTCTGTGAGTCCACCTACTGAGTCACGGGACTTGATGGTGGTCTTGGGGACTCCTGACTCAATCATCTTCATCATCAGCAGCAGCATCAATGCATAGTGACCACTTGCTACATGCGACACCTGCTAAATGCTTGTCATGGGTTATCCTCTTCAAACCTTATAAAAACGCTGTGAAGGGGCTGGCCCCGTGGCTGAGTGGTTAAGTTCGCGCTCCGCTGCATGCGGCCCAGTGTTTCGTCAGTTCGAATCCTGGGCACGGACATGGCACTGCTCATCAGACCACACTGAGGCAGCGTCCCACATGCCACAACTAGAAGGACCCACAACGAAGAATACACAACTATGTACCGGGGGGCTTTGGGGAGAAAAAAGGAAAAAAATTTTTAAAAATAATCTTAAAAAAAAAAAAGAAAAAACTGCCAGTGGAAGAAAAATATGAAAAGAATTGGTTTTCACAGCCTGTTAGCGTGCCAATAAAACCTGGTCCAAGACAGCATACGAGGCAGGAGGAGAAGAATGCAGTGAAGACCAAGAGAGTACACACCCATCTGTGTGTGCGCGTATGTAGGGTTGGGTGTCTGTGTGTGCACGGGTGTCTCACAGGAAGAGGACGATAGGCTCAGCATTCTGAGGAAGGCGCCACCACAGCCTCCGCCCTGTGTGTCTCCTGAGTGGCGCAGCGTGCGGCTGTTCCACCGCACAGAAGCCACGTGACTGAGGCGTGTTTGTGCTGCTTTCAGGCCCCGTGATGATCTGGGGCTTAGCTTTCAGCACAACAGGCTGGAGACTGCATGTTTCTACATGTTGTGGGGGTAGGTTCCAAAACTATAAGGAAATAGAAGGCAATCTTGTGAGACTGACAGTACATCTCCCCCGGCTCAGAGAAACGCCAGGCCGTGCGCAGCACACGGGGTTGAGGACCTGCGTTTGGGGTGCACCAGCCGAGCAGCGTCAGTGAACCAGGCTGCCTGCAGCACAGGAAATGCTCACACGCCTCTCCTCCTGCATCTGGCAGGAAGGGCTCCCCTTACGGAACTCAACAGGTGGCACTTTTAATGCTGCCAACTTTCACTGAGCGGGGCGTCTAGAAATGCAAAAGCAGCGGGGAGGGAACATGACACACGGGGATGGTGAGCTGGTGGCCACAGGGGGAGAAGTGTAGGTGGAGGGAGGCTGCAGAGGGGGGAAGCTGGAGGCCTTCAGACACTAGACGCTCCCCAACCTTACAGAATAACAGGGCAGGACAGGCTTGGCTGTTTGGAATTGGGTACTGGTCTAGAATGAGGGACTTTTCCCCATTAAGTTACTGTAAACTTAAGCCTCATGCATGACATAGCCATATGTTGTGGTTGCAAGGATTCCTTATGAGTCAGCGTTAGAAAGCTGCCTCTACAAAACATGGGCTGAGCTGAACTCGTTTACAAACCTGTTTCCAAGCTGAGCTGTCTGATTTTAGTTTCCAGGGAACGGAAATTGAATCTGCTAATTGGGTTTACCTGGCCTCCCACTCTGGCAGCCCGCACACACCACGTTGTTGTAGTTATGGTACTTTTATACATACTTTTATTTTTTGGTGAGGAAGATTGGCCCTGAGCTAACATCTGTGCCAGTCTTCCCCTATTTTGTACGTAGGATGCCTTCACGTCATGGCTTGATGAGCAGTGTGTACGTCCTCGCTCAGGATCTGAACTGGCAAACCCTGGTTCCCTGAAGCAGAGCGCAAACTTAACCTTTACTCCACAGGGCCAGCGCATCATACATACTTTTTGCTGCTGGTGGTAACAATGTAACAAAGTTTTTGTATTTGTCCTACTGCCAAATTCTCCAGAGCAGTATTTTTCTAATTTTTAAGGCTGTGGAACCCTTCACGTCTCTGAATCCTAAAGATCTTTTGAAAAAAATGAAATCACCGCTTCTAAGGAAAAATCCTAATTTGAAAGTGTTACTTAGGTATTTTCTGGATATCTCTAAGGGAAATTTTCTTTTTTTTTTTTCTTGTGGAATTTTTGATGACTATACAAAACACATTTTCCAAGAAATACATTTTTCTTCGTCTCATCACCAAAAAGGAAATTATGCATAGAAGTGATGTTTCTGGCCGCATCTGGCTGAGCCAGGCTGCTCTGCTGGGCTCAGAGCAGAGACCACCACCAGCAACACTGTTCTGGCCAGGCATTACCCCCTGAGAAAGGGCCCCTGGAGAAAAGCAACAGTCAACAACTCTGGTCAAGGTCACCAAAGCAACACATGTAGGAAACTCTTGATACAGTAAATGCTGTTCAAATAGTAGAACCTTTTGTAACAAAAATGTTCTGGCCTTACCCTTCTTGCCAGTGCCTTTTTGCTGAAGCTTAAAGCTAATTGTCTGTGAAAATGGGGCTGCTACTCTAAAGGGCTGCTTCTCCTGCCCTCAGCAGGTGAACTTGACTTCACGCCTTTGGGAGGGGCATGTTTTGAAGAAGGTCATTAATAGCTCCGGATATTTGGTGGAGAATTCACCTCTCATATTTACAGAGGGACTTGTATTTACACAGTATTTTTATATGCATTATTTTGTTTAATTCCAAAGGAAAAGTACTAAGAGTTTGACCCTCATTTCTGTTTAAGAAATAGACCTAGGCAGGCTGTTATGTACCTTACGGTTATAGGGAGTTATTAAAAGAGGAGGTTTTGGACTTTCCGATGTTCACCTTCCAGTACAGGGATCTTCTGACCTTCTCACTCTCTTATTTGTCAGAACAAATCGTGTTTTGACAACAGTATTCAAAGGTCAAATACAGAGAGTGTTAGTATCTATGTTTCTCAAAAATGTTTTTTTTTTAAATAGCGCAGTATGGTATGCCAGTGTCAATTATATATTTCAGCTAAAAACACTACGTGGTGGTTTGATCAAACGTAAATTCTGAAACAGGCTTGGATTTTTTCCAAGACGTGTTAAGAGCTGGTCTGTGTGAGCTGCCAGGCTATGAGAACTCTGGGAGGCCTGCTGTGAGAACAAATCGTAATTTCTAAAGATCTGAAGAGGCACATCTGGAGCATAATGGAGGCTGGTTGCAGGAGAGCTGCTGATTGCAAGGAGGACTATGCAGGTTCAACCCTGCCAAGGGGGAGAGAAGTGGTGTGGCCACAAATGGCTATTTCTCTGATCCCTCTGCCAGGGAGAACACCAACAGCAACCTTTCAGTTACAAATCGGTTCTACCAGAGAGGCAAGATCAGAGAGTTACAAAGAAGGCCATTTATTTGTGATCCCATTGAGACTGCCACAGGGCCTTTGCACTAGCCATTCTTTGCCTGCAACACGCCATTACCAGCTTTATGCTTGCTCCCTCACTTCATTCAGGCCTCGGCTCAAGAGGCCTGAGAAACCGTCTCTAATAAACTATTTAAAACACTCCAAAATAATCTCTATCACATTCCAGCCCTACTGTTCTCTGTCGCTTCACAGTATTATCACCACCTGGAATTATATGGTGTGTTTGCTTGTTTACTGTCTGGTTTCCCCAATAGAATGTCAGCCACATGCAGCAGATTGACTGGCTCCCTACTTCTTCAGTTGCCCCGCAGTGCCTGGTGCACGGAAGGTGCTGAATAAACACGTTAGATGAATGAATGATTGCACGATGAATGATC
>NW_025794059.1:0-6824 GCF_021613505.1 Equus quagga | reverse complement strand
ACACTGTGCTCTGTAAAGAAGCTTAAGGAGAGACGAGATCTTCTACAGCCCCGCAGAGATAGCGCTGCCCGGAAAGGGAGGAGAAAGTAAGGCAGAGAGGCTCCTCTGAACCTGTGCAGCTCACTCCTCCTGATTCTTCCCGACCCTATTTAATTCTACCTCTCCGACGAAGCACACCCTGGCGCTTCTGTTGTTCACACTACAGCACTGACAGACGCTCCAACGATGCAACTGGACAGCCAGTTATTTCCATCCACCACTGGGCATTGCCCTCATCTGCCTTACCTGTCCCCGACTTGGACCATAAAGACTGCTAGGGCAGGGACAAAGGAAACCCTAGGTCACTAGGGAACCTACACATTTCAAATACAAGGCAGCATGGCATGGGCCTTCAGACAGCAGTGCACAGGGATGAAGTCCACACACAGGAGATGGAGACAGAGCTAGACTGGCCGCCCACTGGCCACCCACACACTGTGAGGGCAGGGACCAGGCCTGTCTTCCCCACTGGACGCCCAGCCCCCAGGGCAGTATCTGGCACATCGCAAGCATTTAATTAACTTCCACTGTTGCCTAAACGCCTGGATTCAAATCTCAGAAACCTTAATTACTGGCTCTGTCACCTTCAACAAGTTACTTGATTTATTTGTTCATAAGTCTCTGCATCTATAAAAAGAAGATAACAATATCTACCTCATACGGCAATTGTAAGTCAAAAATGAACACACATTTAGCACAACTTCTGGTACACGGTAACGGTCCCATAACCATGGGCTTTCATTATTATTCTACAACATTAAATACAGGTCCACAATCGCTTAGCCAAAACTCTGGAGGCCAGGGGGGTTCTGGAATACAGAATTTTTCAGGTTTTAGAAAGGTAAAATAGTGCACACAGTTTTACATATATAAATAAATATATATCCCCTCAAACAGAATCTGGGGCAGCAACCCACAATCGAACATATTAATATTTTTGCAGCAAAACATCCCCTAAGCAAGTAAATAAAGACTGTAAGGAGGCTCATGTTAGTTCACTTCAGGTCAAACGACAAACAAAAAACGCTAGCTTTTCCGAGCTGTTGGGATCTGGGAGCTGCGAAGACAGGACTGTGGGCCTCTCCTCACAAAAAGCACCTGGTCCCCCCAGGATGCTGTGTTTCCACCGAGCCCACTGGAAGGGGAAGAACCGGCCCCGTGAGGCTCCGTGCGGCCGCCCAGTACCGCGCCGTTCGGCAGGATAAAAGTTGTCGAGATCAAGTGGGAAACCTGCGCAGCACGGGTCTCCCTCAGCCCCTCCAGGCCGCCCAGGCAGCCTCTCCAGGTCAGACCACTCTTACCTTTCATCCCTTCTCACCTCAAGAGGGAGGAGGGAAGAAAACAACAGTAGCTGGAGGTACGTGCAGGAAGCTACCCCACCATCCTTCTCTTTCTTCAAGTTTTAATCAAGGAAAACAGGAAGAGGAGACCAGATCCATGAGGGCAGCCGTTTTCAAACTGTTTGGTGGTTGTTTTCATTTTTAATGTCTGAGTAGTCCAGAAAAGAAGCTTCATAAACAAGTCTCCCATCTCCCTCCACGCAACCCATGGTCACTGTGACAACACAGAACCCAGTGAGTCCTGGCGGGTTGAACAGCACCTGCACGGGCAGCCCTGCTGTGTTCTGGCTGTGTGAGGGCATTATTTAAATAACCAAATACTCAACCCCCAGGATGACTTCTATTACCCGAGAAAGTCTAAAGCCAGGTCGCAGCAGGTACCAGGGGCGCCAGGAGAATGCATACTGATCCTAACAGGAGTCTCAGCGAAAGAGCTAAAAAAGGCACATTTTCCTGAAATATCATATAAAATGCTCCAAAAACAAACTGTGCTCTACTTAACCTCCATCCCCAAATTATATGCAAATTACCAGCCTGACGCTTCTCCTGGAGGAATCATGAATGGTTCCCAGCACTGAAGAAAAAGTGTTTACACACAGCAGGTGCTCAGTGTTTGGGTTCAGGGCTGACAAACCACGGCCCATGGGCCACACTGGCCCTCCGCCTGTTCCTGTAAATTAGTCTTAGTGGAACACAGCATCCAGTTCATTTGCTTCTTGTCTGTGGCTGCTTTTGCACTATAATGGCGCAAATGAGTTGAATATTTGCAAGACGACCAGCCGGTCCATCAAGCCTAATGTATTTATTATGTGGCCTTTAAGAAAGTTTGTGGACCCCTGTTCTTATGGAAGGAGCACTGGCTAGGAAATCAAAGAGACCTACATTTACATCCCAGTTCCATAACCACGAGCAGAAATCACCTCCTAATTCTGGGTAATTTCAGTTACCTCATGTATAAAATCAGGATGCCACCATCTATCCTGCAGGGCTGTTGTGAAGATTCAATGAGATAAGACAGATAAAATCCCTAACACATAGTAAGCAGGCAATAAATGGTAGCTACTAAACTGCAATTAGTACCAAATAGATTTGTCGACCACGTTAACACTCAAATGTAAACTAATTCAAGCTCCACCCAACTATTTTTCTAAATAAGACACTGGGCTGGCATTTATCTACGTTCCCTGTTAACAGAAGGAATAACGACACCCAAATACCATTGTTTTGGAAGGTGAAAATTACTTCCCTTCTCTCCTCTTTTCAGTGCTTAATTAAAACCAAAAAATTTCAAGAAGCCAAGCTTCAACATTTGTTTAACATAAAGCAAATCCCTTCAATCCATAACATACAAACATGTCAAATAAAACCTAAAATGTACCTCAGGCTCTGAATGAGAAATCTTGCTCAATCATCAAGAAAAAAAAAAAGTGAGGGGGAACTAAAAGAAATGTTTTCAGATTTTGGTAAAGCTACTGGGAATGCCTGCGGAGCAGCCTCGCTAAACACCTGGGTTCACTCGTGTCACCAGTACTCGAGCTCCTACTATGTATGGTCCAGGCTGTGGGCTCCAGGTGTGAATGAGGCATGCTGTCACCACACTTAAAGAGCTCATAAACAAGAGGGGGTGGCGGGGGCCAGCAGTGTGTACAGTTAGAACCATAAGACAGGGCCCTGACCGCAAAGCCATCTGCATGAAGTCACCTAAGATAAGAGGGCCTGAGGCCTCCCGAGAGTGTACCCAGTCAAACAGCTGCACTGCACAGACAGGTAAAGTGACTTGTCTGTGATTAAATGCAAGTGGGGAGCAAACCCCGTCTTTCCTTTGCACCAAGCTGTCTTTCTTAGAAATTATGTCACAAAGGGTCAAGTCTTAATCTTTCACTCCTTTGTGACCCTGCAAATGCTATTCTGGAAAAACTATCCAATCCTGAAAACCCTGGATTCCTCCAGGCAGTGTTACTACTTTCTTCTTCTGTCTTCCACCCAATTCTGTCTCTCTATGATTGCGCATACTATATTATAATCATTTGCTTATTTGTCACTGCCCACCTCCAGACTACCAGCTCCTTCAAGACAGGAAGCAAGTCTTGACAGCGACTACTGATGTCTGAATGCTTATTGGGTGGCAAGCGTGTGATAGCTTTATACACACTCTTTCATTGAGTGCTTATAATAACTTGATTATCCCAACATTACAGATGAGGAAACTAAAGCTTGGAGAGGTTAAGAAAGCTCACGCAGTCTAACACACTCCGTAGGTTACTTATTTAACATGCGTGTTACCTCAGTCCTGTCCCTAACCTCCTTCCTAACAGGAGTCAGACATTGGTCAAGCATTTCTCCCTCCTTCACACTAGATGCTTCATTCAGTGGAGGGTGGACCCGATCTTAAGGCCAGGAGGTTAAGCATGACGGTTGAAAGCAATCATGGACACTGTCAATTTCCCAGTGATGCCGGGGTGGGCACGCAAAGCCATTCTGGCCACTGTGATGTGAAAGTCTGCCGGCAAGCTTCTGAGGAAGGTTTCCTCTCAAGTAAAAGACACACAGACACTCTTCTTCCCTGGACACTGCCTTTACTGCGGCCTTCTTAAATTCTTAATGGGAATTACTCAACCTCCTTATAGAAACTTTGAGTCAGTTTTCAGGCACTTTCAGCCAGAAGCATCCTAATGTGCACACAGAAAGAGTGGTGGAGCCGTGATTAAACACAGACAAGGTGTGTCACAGCCCTCAAAAACGTATTGACTCGACTATCACCTCTCATTTCTGTAACACTCCCACCATCCAGCACCAGTGCTGAGGCATCATAAGCACTTGCTAACTTTAGCTAAATGAATAAACAGATGAATCAATAAAATTCTAAGCTCAGCTTCCAAAGACAGGATAAATTTTATACCCAGTTGTAAGTGAAATATTAGGGTCCTCGGTAACATCATTAACAAGTATAAGGCCTGCTGACTCTTAGACGAGATGGAGGCTTAAGTATTTGGAAAGCAGAGTCTAAATCAGAGCAAACAAAGGAATCCAGTAGGCACCAGTTTCCAAGTGCAAATCAATCTCAGAAGACTGGGTCAATAAAAAACTACAGAAGATTCTGTTCCTGTAAGCCCCTTTCACAATGTCTATGGCACCTAGCAGCAGTCATACAAAGTTCTCACTCTTTCTTCCAGCTCAACCTTGATCTAAAGGGGCCACCTCTTGGCAAACTAAAAGACAGCCTGGAGGGCGGTAGGCAAGGAGACAGAACGACACCTCTGCAGCACTTCTTGTCCTGCCCAGTTTCATTCATGAAAATTCAGTCCTTGAATGCGAATATGGGCACCCGTCACAACTCACGTGGGTCATGGGACCCTGCTGCCCCCTCTGACCCACCAAGGCTGCATTAAGAGCCCTGATCTTCAGAACCTGAAGGACATCCTCCAGGCCATTACACACAGGTCACAGGAGAATCCTTGGCAACTCAGACTATTTGTAGCCAGGCACCTGGGCCAACTTCAAACCAGTGACCTGAAGGTAAAACGCTCCACATCCTATTGCCAATTCCATCCCCCAGAGAAAATCAGTGAAGACATTTGTTATTCACACGAAGGGCCACTCACCGAGGTCTCATGACCCATTGCTGCAAGACACAATATTCACTTTAACTTCAAGGCTGCAAGTGCTTGTAAACTTTCCAACATAAAAGCCTCTCTTTATCTGTTCAGTTAGCCTTCTCTCAAAGTGCTAAAGGATAAGGCTTTTTTGCTTTCCAACAAAAATCAAAGAAAACTCTACTTGCTCTAGAATGAAATGCCCAAAAGCCACAACCTGACTGAGTGTCTTGTTGGAAGCCAAGGAATCATGCTCATTGCTCACAAAGGATTTTTTCCTAAGGCCCAATTTTGATTCACCAAGGCAGCCTGGCCACTTATAACAGGGCCTGGTATAGCACAGCTTACCTTGTAATTGCTAGAGTTCACTCACGAGGTAGCGAGTCCATCCACAAGCTTATCTAACATAGTCTGGTCATGCTCAAGGTCAGCAGACTTCTGTTTGTCTGAAAAATAGTCTATGAGTTCTTGGCCAACCTGCAGTCGTTTCCCCACATCCTTCTGCAACACCTGTGCCAGGCAGGACTCCATGCGAGGCTCCATGGTGGAATTCAAATCCAGATGCAGCAAAAGCTAGAGGGCAGTCAGCGTGACAGCCCCCGGTAAACGTATCCAGGAGGTGGCCTCTTTGTTTGCGGAAGGTTACTAAGAGCCTGTGTTTCAAAGATGCAATCCGCGGAATGGCAACAATGCACCACGTGTGTCTGAAGAGCAGCTGGGAGGATATTAAAAGTCCAATTTAAATAACTAGTAGGAGATAAAGGAGTGAGTGGCAGAGCGATGTTCTACTATTGGGTCTGAAATACTTCATAATTCAGCAGTCCATTCTGAAAAGTAAGAGAAGAAAACGACAATCAGCACAGATAACATAACACTCAAATGTTACGAAACATTAAATCACCGACAAAGCAGTTCACGTTGTAGAATCCTTTACAATCCCAAGTGGAGTGAGAAGCATGAACGCTTGGCAACCACAGCAGAATAACATAATTATTATTTTTACCAGGAAGAACACTGAAGCCCAAAACAAGAAGCCAATGAGCTACACAGTTGGTGGGTTGATAGTTTTCACAATTTTCCAGCTTGTAAGTGCACCAGTCAGGAAAGCAATCCTCTGCTTTAGCTAGCATATTTATTTCTAGCTTAAATTTTGCTTCCCTCTAAGACCCTACCACCACTCTTTGTCTGAATCACTGCAGGCAGAGTAAGTAGCTTACTGCCTCACTCTCAAGTTTTAAAAGACCAAGTGCTGGGCCGGCCCAGTGGCACAGCGGTTAAGTGCACACGTTCCGCTTTGGCGGCCCAGGGTTCACCGGTTCAGATCCCGGGTGCGGCCATGGCACCGCTGGGCAAAAAGCCATGCTGTGGTAGGCATCCCACATATAAAGTAGAGGAAGATGGGCAGAGATGTTAGCTCAGGGCCAGTCTTCCTAAGCAAAAGGAGGAGGACTGGCAGCAGATGTTAGCTCAGGGCTGATCTTCCTCAATCGATCAATCAATCAATCAATCAATCAATCAGTGACCAAGTGCTGGATATGGGGCAGGCCCCTCAGAAACACCAGTGACCAAAGTGGCCGGCCTGGTAACAGTAACCAAAGTCAAAGGCAGCACCTACACCAACCTTGCTCAGCGGCTTTACAACAGGGTGAGCAGTAGTCCCAGCCTCCGCCCCCCACCAACAAAGAAAAGAGAGTGACGGAGGGAGAAAAAGAAACAGGCTCCCATCCTGATCCGTTATTGACACAGTATTCTCAGCTGACAACAGCACCACTTGGGCCTGGCATTTGTTATGAAATCAGGAGATCTCAAAATCATGTTTGGAGTGGCGCAAAATACAGGAAATAGGGAAAGC
>NW_025794058.1:4674-6058 GCF_021613505.1 Equus quagga | reverse complement strand
TCCCATTGGTTGGGGGGCAACTTCACCAATAATATTTATAAATGATTGTCAATTCATAAGTGAAAATGGCATTCTTGGTTTTAAATTGAATTTATTTGAACTATATTAAAGTTAAATATTTTTATATTTATATTGGTCACATGAGTTTCATTCTCTGAACTGTCTGCCCACATAATTTACCAATTTTTCTGTAAGGACAGTAGCATTTTCCGTTTTTTTTTTTTTTTGTTTTTTTTTTTGAGGAAGATCAGCCCTGAGCTAACTACTGCCAATGCTCTTCTTTTTGCTGAGGAAGACTGGCCCTGAGCTAACATCCATGCCCACCTTCCTCTACTTTATATGTGGGACGCCTACCACAGCATGGCTTTTGCCAAGCCGTGCCATGTCCGCAACTGGGATCCGAACCGGTGAACCCCGGGCCGCCAAGAAGCGGAACATGCGCGCTTAAGTGCTGCGCCACTTGGCCGGTCCCAGCGTTTTCTTTTGTACAAGCTTTTATATAAGAATACTGATTTATCTGTCATATTTGTTTCAGTTTATCACTTTTAAGTAATAACTTTAGGTAATAGGATGTGTCAGATAATCCAAAATATAGTGATTTATTTACAATGGAAACACAATTCTTTGAACAAATGGAACAGGATAGAATTATTTTTAAACCACTCCTTTTTAAACTTCCTCGTTTGCTCAGTATCTTACTGACATTCTGAAAAAGCAGCATAAGGAAAACATTAAATGTCGTGAACGTGGCCCGTGAAGCAAGGAAATATTCATTCAACAGAACGTGTTGTTGGGGGATAATGTAGGTGGAGATCTCTCTGTTCGTGAGGCCCCTTCACCCGTGCACATCACTTACTCACAACAGACTGTCCTGATCTCTGGACCACCTTTCTCTTCACCTTGCACTTCGCCTTTCAGTAATGTTCACAAACTGTTAAACAGATTCAAAATACTTAACTCTGCTTACCAAAGCAGGGTCACAGAAGTGGTATTTAAATTTGTCTAATTCCCTACACCCTCTAACCCAAACTGCCAATCTTTTTTAAGTGAGAGCTTCTTATGATGGCAGGGTGGGGCAGGGTCCTAAGTCAATGAAGGAAAGACTCACCCGGTTCCCACCTGCCCGTAATCCATCGTCTTACTTTATGCATATTCCCATAGGGGATATTTGGAAGGTACTGTAAAATAAAAAAGAATGATACATCCCACAGGATAGTTAATCTAATTAATAAAATGGCCCACTGATCTAGTTTGAACAGTAAGAAAATCACATAAGCCTATGAAAAAAGCATAGTGAGAAAAGAAACTTTCTTTTTCTGGTCACTTGAAGAGGAATGATTATTTAATGCAGCACAATTGACTAAAAAAAATTCTGGTTGACATG
>NW_025794058.1:0-2779 GCF_021613505.1 Equus quagga | reverse complement strand
GGAAACACTGCATACTCTATTCTAACTAAATGATTCACAATTTACACTAGCATATTAACAGTTTTAGACAGGCTGCAGTAAAGAAAACAACTAGGTTTGTTTAAGACAGCATTTCTCTAACTTATTTGACCACAACACTGTTAGGAGGTACATGGTACATTTCATAGAACAGACTTGGGAAACCTCAAATCTCTTTAAAATTCTGGATCACCCACTCATGAGAAGGTCAATAATTTAAAGCTCTTAACTGAGCACTGCTTACAATATTTTTATGATACGCTTACAAAGTGAGCAGTAAGGTTGAAATGTATAAATAATGAGACCTTATCTAAAAAGTTCCTATTTTTAACCTGTGAGTATGGAGTGAATTAGGCAATGAGAAAGTGATTTCTATGAGTTATTACTGCAAGTTGTTACCCATTGATTTTAATGTTCAAGAGAATTAATTTTAATTTTGCTTCTGCCCCCAGGCTTTCTTACAGAAGATCAATAATATTATAATTAAGAACATAATTGAAGTAAGGCCAGAGCCATGTCACTTTCTTTTTCTTGGTCCGGACTCTAGTGCTTAAAACGGGATTTGTTCAATCATTTAATTTTCACACATAGGCCATCTTTACGCTTTTTGCTCAATCAACTTTGGAAATCCTTTCAAATAACTTGAAACATAACTTGAATATGTATATCTTCTCCATTTCTCTTCCTTCTAAAAACTCATCCCATATTTAAACTGTTTCCACTCAAATATTTCCTTTTACCTCAACTGCATGTTTCTTGGCTTCTTAGTGCCTCAGTTTTTTCATCTTTTCACCTATAAAATAGAAAGATGAATGGGACCTATCATCAGATTTACATACAAATTAAATAAGATACTACGTGATACATGCTGAGCAAAGTGCCCGACACAGAATACATTCTCATTGAGTGTGGGGTGTTAATCTAAAGTAGGATATAATTTTTTTCTCTCCCTCAGTTATTGGCAGCACTTTCTTCTCTTAGTTATGCATCATGAAAATTATAGTGTCATCTTTGCTTTCTCTTTTACCTTTCTCTTCTCCACTCTACAAACTACATACACACATTAATATGAACTTCACCTTCATCATTCCCACTACACACACACACACACACACCCCCACAAAACATGCATCTTATGCAATCCATTTAGAAGTCGTTTAGTTCTTCCTTTGAAATCACTGTTAACTCTATCTATTTAATTCCCGCTCCTATTCTCACTACTGTATCAGGGCTCATTCCCTCACAGATGAACTAGTATAACATTTAGGAGTACTTGGTGTCGATGTCTTCCCCAACCTATCCTGTAAACAATATACCTACATACTCTAAAATATTATTTTGACCCAGTTCTCAGCTCAGACGTTATCACTAACTCACTATTTATTACTAGACAAAATCTAAACTCCAAAGATCATTCCGTGGCCGGTATCTTCTCCTTAAGCATCTTTGCCGCAAGCAGTTTGGCCACAAACAGTTTTGCTGCACAATTAATTGGCTGTGAAGGCCATTTTGCTTTAAAAGGTAAAATAACTGGTTGATTGACAATTTTGGTTTCATTAGGATCTGAATGGTTTTCATTTGGTTACAAATGTGCATCCTAATAGTTGGATGAAACTGATATCTCTCTTAAATGAAGGAAGACATTTTAGTGAAAAAAAGAAAATCATGCAATGCCAAAGGAGGAGAGGAATCCACAAGCAAAAAAATAGAAAGTATAACACTATGAAGGAAAGATTGGAAGAGAAAGTGCTTAGGTAACAATACGCAAAATAAAACCAGTTCTTTGTGCAGTGTTGCCATGCGTCTACACACATTTCAATATTCAAACATTTCTATTCAAATATTTTGTATTTTCATTTTCTGGAGTCTTTTTAATTTTGGTATTAATTTTTCATGTTTCATTGTGTCCTTTTTGTGTGTCTCTTTTTATTTTTCGTGATTTTATCTTTTATGGCAAAATTGCCTTGTGGCCAATTAGTTGTGCAGGGAAAATGTTTGCAGCGAAACTGCTTAGAGCAGAAATACCTAGAACCACCCCAGGCAATCCATAGAGGGACCACAAATTCTATTCCCCAAATAAAGTCTCCACTCCACCTTTCGTTTAGGTTTTACCGCTGGCATGAAATAATCAGATCGTCTTCTCTCTCTTTCAAAATGGGACTGAGAGATCTTAAAGACCCAGCTCAAACCATTTTTCATTATAAGTCCTTCCTGAATACTTTTGTTCTGATGTAAACTTTTTACAATCTTCTGAATCTCTGGGAATTCCTCAAAATGACTTATTTAATGACTTTCATGTTTTGGAGGAGAAGTCTATTCTATTTTGAATATATATAATGAATCTCCGTATGTTTTGGCAAGAGTGTGCAGAGAAGACAGGCCCACATCCAGAGGTAGCGTCTGTTCCAGTAAGAAGCAAGCACTGTCCCTTCCATGATGGAAGTGACCCAATGTAATCAATCTGCCACCAGTTAGCTGGCTGAGCTACGCAGGAAATAGTGCCATATTGGTGACTTGGATTTGATACCTGCTGCTGGAGAATAGGGTACTCAGCAATGGCTGTAACTACTCACCACGGTAGGTGGAAGTCTATGCTACTGAGCCCATGCATAACCTCTATCCAAGCCACCATGGCTACTTTGTTCATGACCCCGTCAGACAGTGAAAAGAGTCAAGAAAGAGACTGACTGGTATCCCTAAAACAGGTCATCCTACCCACTTGCTTCCTAAGCTTATCCTTTACTGAGGTCACTCAATGGTG
>NW_025794057.1:4623-6446 GCF_021613505.1 Equus quagga | reverse complement strand
GTCAGCAGGGGCTGAGTCTCACAGAAGTGTTAGAGGTGGGTAAGAGGGGGTAAGAAGTGAGGGTCCAGTGGAAACAGAAGTTACGTTTTGATCTCCAGTCTTCAAATGGCTGTGTGATTGGGTTGGGGAGTGGGGGAATGAATTGTGGAGACTTCAAGATCCAGGGCTAACGTCATGTGTATTCCTGAGGAGGGGCACCCCATGTTTCCTCTTTTATCCTGCCTTGCAGTGTACTTGGCAGAGGTGCTACTGGGGCAGACTCGTCTCCATCCATAACCTCATCTTTACCTACCACATCCAGTGCTCAGCCAGAAGTGTCAGCCAGGGTCAAGTCTGGATTTGAGGCACGAGCACAGGCTGGGTCAGAGGGCTCCCAGATCTTAATGGGGAGCCCCTTCTGACCCAAGCCAGTGCTCAACATGCTGCAGATTTCTTTGTGCTTCTGTTCTCTGATCCCCTGAAGAATTGGGGAGAGTTGGACACCTGGGCACGATAGCAAGGTGGCTGCCTAGGCGTCAGGAAGAGCCAAGGCTTTAGATGAGTAGGTTTGGGTTCAAGTTCTGACCAGCCTCTGACTGTCTGTATGACTTGGGCAAGACTATGAGCCTGGGTCCTCATCTCTAAAATGGGGTTGAAACTCCTGTCCCACCTCTTGTTAGGGCCAGAAGGTTGAGTGTGTCACGAGGATGCATAGAATGTGATGGTGCTGATCACTGTGGATCAACCTTTTTGTTGACAAGGACTGTGTCCATGATGATCCAGCAGAGAAGTCAAATGCCCAGCAGGCAGCAGGAGGATCAGACAGGGACAGTTCCAGCTCTACCTCCTGCTTTCCCTTTGCCCCATGCTCCAGCCCACCTTCTCCCTTCCTCTCTCGTCTAGGGCAGCTGCCAGCGCTTTTACTGGGTTGATGGCAGTGTTTGGAAGGTTTGGTACCTGGCTCTCGGCCAACCTCTCGCTTCTGGTGGCAGCTGTGTGTCCATGTGGAACTGAGGTGATTCGGAAGTGGGGATGAAAGATGATAAGGCATGGGAGGTGGGACGTTTCGGAGGTGGTGCTAGGAAGATCAGGACCCTCCAAGGGAGAGGCCTTCTGAATCTTCAAACTTCATTTCCACTGAAGTGTGGGGGCTGCTGGAATGTCTTGGCTTTGTAGGCGTCCTCGTCGCCTGGGCATTGCTGGTGTTTGTCATCAAGACAGAGCATTACTTTGAGGAGCTGTGTGAACCAAATGCCTGGCTCACGGGCAATACCACACAGACGGGCAATGCCACGGGACAGTCTGGTAAGAGAGTGATGACTTCTCTAGGAAGCTGAGGCTGGTTCTCACTTGGTGGGAAGGGGTAGGGAGGACTCCATCCCCTGCCCACCCTGCCAACCTTTCTACAATGAGAGAAAGGAGGTGTCAGCCTCCCCTGTCCCCTACCCCTCAACCTCAGTCTAGGAGGTTCCTGGAGAGGGAAGTACTAGCTCCTGAGGGGTAATTAGAGGCAGCCACATTTCAGCTCACCGAAGGGAGAACTTTCCACCAGCCAGCTGTCCAAGACGGGAGAGGCAGCTTTGCAGGGGAGCCAGGCTGGGAGCCCACTTGGCATGAAGGCTGGGCTGAATGGGAGGTTGGCCCACCCACTCTGGCTTCTGAGATCCCCCTTTCCGGCCTCAGACTTCAAAGCCCAGGATGAGAAGTTCTCGCTCATCTTCACCCTGACATCCTTCGTGAACAACTTCATGACGTTCCCCACCGGCTACATCTTTGACCGTTTCAAGAACACTGTGGCCCGCCTCATAGCCATGTAAGTCCCAAAGGCCCAGTCTGGGTGGAGA
>NW_025794057.1:0-4523 GCF_021613505.1 Equus quagga | reverse complement strand
CCCGCCTCATAGCCATGTAAGTCCCAAAGGCCCAGTCTGGGTGGAGATGAGCAATAGGAATTCTTCTGACATTAGCCTCTCTTGGAAGGAGTCTCAGACCAGGCAACTGGGCAGCCCTGCCAGGCGCTGCCTCAGCAGATGTGTGAAAAACAGCCCAGAGGGTGAAGTTGGCTAGACCTGCTCTCTTCCCACACCCCTACTTCCCTTTCCTTGCCTCATTCCTCTGCTAGGTGTGAATGTTTGTTCTATGTGACAGGCTTTCTGTGAGGGCTGGCCTGGGGCCCGGGGTTATGAAATTAGCAAAACCTAAAAATGTCACTCTGCCTTCATCCTGGGGACCCTTGTGTATAGCTCCTACAAGGCCTCATGGCCAGGTTGCTCAGACTTAAATGTCATCTTCCTCACCCCACCGTCATTCCTCAGAGACTTAGCCAATGAGGTCTCCTGGGACCTGCAGTGGTGGGATATCAGGACCCCTGGGGCTGGAGGGAAGGCAGTGGGGTTTCCCATGCAGATGAGTCAAAGAGGCCAAGGGACTTGCTCTCGCTCACCCAGGGTGCCACTCCAGCTGGCTTGGGTCAGTGATAAGCAGTGCCCTGCTTGGAGCTGATAGAACCCAAAGCAAGCAGCACCTGGCATGCTTGTGAGAGATTAGCTGTCAGAGGGACTGGAGGGCCGGCTGGGCCAGGAAATAGCCAGGTCCCTTGGTCTTTAAGTGCTTGGCACGTAATGACTTTATCTCGTCTCTCTTGGTGTTTGACTTCCTCTCCTCCTCTTCTCTCTCCTCCCTGTGCTCCCTCCCTCTTCTCCAGCCTCCATGTGTTAAGAAAAACTCAGTCTTCCTGTGTTTCTCCTTTAGTTTTACACACGATACTTCACACCCAAATGTGTGTGTGTGTGTGGGGGGGTGTTCCCACACCAAGCCGTCCTGTGACTACAGCTGGGTGACCTACAATTTAACTCAATTCTGACCTCATCTTCCTGGAGATAGAGTCAGATCCCACAGGTAAGGGCTCAGTCCCACAAGACTGCCCCACTTCAGACATCAGTCGCAAGTGGTGTGTTCCCTGGTTGCCCACGACTTCTGTCTGACTTGGCTACACAGTGGAGGTTCCCATGACCTCCTCCCCCTTGGGTTCGATTATTTGCTAGACCAGCTCACAGAACTCGGGGGAAAACTTACTTATGTTTACCAGTTTATTAAAGGATGTGATAAAGGATGAAGATTAATGGCCAGATGAAGAGATATGTTGGTGAGGTCTGGGAGGGTCCTGATCCCCGGAGCTTCTGTCCCTGGGAAGTTGGGGTGTGTCACCCTCCTAGTATGTGGATGTTTTCACCAATCTGGAAGCTCTCCAAACCCTCTATTATTGGGGTTTTATGGAGGCTTCCTCAAGTAGGCATGATTAATTACTCCATTTACAGCCCCTCTCCCCTCTCTAGGGAATTGGGGAGCGGAGCTGAAAATGCCAATCTTCTAATTATGGCTTGGTCTTCCTGGTGACCAACTCTTCCAAGAGCCATCCAGGAACCCACCCAGAGTCACCTCATTAGAACAAAAGATGCTCCTAGTGCTCTTATCACTGAGGAATTTGAAGGATATTAGAAGTCCTGTGATAGGGACTAGGGACAAGGACCAAATAGACATTTCTTATTATAAATCACTATATCACACTTAGGCAACAACTTTTATTACCCCATGTCTTATAAAACCCCCATATTGCTAGAAGATCCCCATAACCTTTGGATTGTGGTTCTATAATCACAGAACCCTACAACTTTAAGCTTGGGTTCTAGGTCAGTCAAATCATTTCCTTTTATAGAAAAGGCCACTGAGGCCCAGAGAAGGGCAGTGTCTTAAGCAAGGTCACACAGCGAGTAGGAATTAGGACTGAAGCTTTTGATTTGTAGACCAGGCACTAACCCCTTTCTCCAAAGGTTTGGCCTGTTGGGACTCCCAGGTGGGAGGGCCTTGGATCCACCCACTTTGTCTCTGGCCAAGCCAGATAACCTTCTCCTGAACTCATTGCATCCTTAGCTGAGTTCGTAGCTCAGGGCCACATATCAATCACATCCGGGCTTCTGGCACCTGGTTCTGAGCCTGGGGCTCCAGAGTCATCCATGCCCATTGAACCCCTAGGCTGAGAATGCACTTTAGTGCCAAATTTGGAGATTGGGTGAGTAGAATTCTCAGTTTTGTCCCCCAGGTTTCCTTTTTCTTGACAACATACTCCATCCCCTGTTCTGTGTTTCAGATTTCTCTACACCACTGCCACACTCACCATAGCCTTCACCTCTGCAGGTGAGTGCTGTCAGGGGTTGGGAGGGACACAAGCTCAGGGGCACCTGCTGGGTGGGGCAGTTGCCGAAGGTGATGGACAGGACACACTGACCCCCCCCATGGTTATCAGAGAGCCACAGACTTTGAGCTTGAAAGAATCCTTGAGAGAGTTATTACTGGTCTATGAAAACAGTTTTACCTAGTGAGAAATGCAAAAAATAAGCACAATGAAGGGATTGCCTCAGAGAGAAGAATTTGTTCCAAATATTACATCTTTCCTCTTGTATGTATTAACATGTTCTCTCTCTCTTATTTCAACGAAATTATAATATTAATGGCTGTTGCTTTTGAAAATATCCTTACTTAGCAGGGTAAAAGTTGACAATCCTAGGTAGTCAAAAGTTTTCCTTTCAAATTTTACTGGTCTATAAATGTATAAAATTCCCAAAGTCTGGGAATTCCAATCTGGGTTATTCCTGCTTTCCCCCAGTATGCAGAGGAGAAAACTGAGGCTAGAGAGAGACCCCTTGCCAAGACTTGCCCCAGGCCACAGAGCAAGTTAGTGGGAAGTGGGCCTGGGGTCCCCAGCCATGCCTTCTCCTAGAATCTTGGTTATGCTGGCCAAAAGATGCCTTCTAACATTTCTCCCCAGCGTCAGATTGCGCGGCTCAATTTTGGGGATAGGAAGTAAAAGTACATAACTGTTGTGTGTGTAGTCCTTTGCTGAAGCCGTATGGCATCATGAGGTCGTCTCCATTTGTGCTCCGTAAACACGGGCTGAGTGTCTCTGATCTCATGAGATAGCCTGGCACCTCAAGCCAGTTATTTAAAACCACTATCCTCATCAAACCCGCTTTATCTTATCAAAGAGCTTGTAAATGATTTTTAAGTGGCTGAATGTGGAGGTGGGGGCTAAGTAAATTTGACTCACATTTGTGAATCATTTGATCACCAGTTCTCCCTTCCTCCATAAAACGGGGCTTTTGGTTTTTGGAAAAAGTGTTGGGGCCACAATGACCCAATTGTGAAAGGAATCTCACCCAACATTAGGAGAGAGGTACATTTTATAAAGACAGAAATTGAATGGTAAATAGAGTGAATAGTCTAAAATTAGCGCTTTACAGTGCTTCTCAAGGTATAGAACAATAGTTACTTCAGAGGACATTAGGAGGCACAACCTTGCCGCGTTAAGCACTGAATCGTCTGGTGGAAAAATCATTCTTTTTCTATTTCTCTTTCAGTCCTCTGATTTCATGAACGAAAGTCTTGACACGGGGCCGGTATGAATTTAACACCATGGCAGGAGCAGGTTTCAAGCTTAGAACGTTCTGAGGGCAACTGCATCTAGTTACAATTTAATAACATTGTTTTCCTTTCATTGTATTTGTTTTTACAGTTCCTTTCTATTCTTGACAAGCAACATGAGTTGCTTTTCATTTACAGTAGTGATACAAAGTTTCCCTTAAAAATAATAGATTTCTTTTGGATATAAGGGAGTCAACGTAAAGAAAACATTTTGGCAAATAATAGGATGGGCATGGATTATGGCCGAAATCAGGAAAATGGGCAGAAGTCTGTAGTTTGGGAAAGACTAATTTAGTAAGGGCTCCACACTGCTGGCATTTTAGTTCTATTATCGTCCAACACTTTCCAGACCTATCATAGTAGTTTGTTTGCAGGTCAGTCTGTTCAAGGGTAGGAAGTATGCTTAACCCATCCTTCATTTCCAATGCCAAGCACAATGCCCCATGAAGGAAGTGCTCAAGTTTGATGAACAAAGGAAAGAGTCTGTCCCATTTTCTCACTCATACATCCCATAAGGCACGGAGAGCAGGGACTGTTATTCCCATTTCACAGATAGGGTGACTGAGTTACAGATTCGGAATCCAGCTCAAAGTCATGCAGTGAATAAGAAGCTGTGCTTAGGGACGGAGTCCAGATATCTCTCCCCACAGTGTCAGGGATGAATAGAAGGGGCTATTTGTGGTTGAATGAGAGAAGGGAGCAGTGACTTCACTTCGAATCTATCTGGAGACATCCAGGTCTGAAACAGACCAAGGACCATCTTTGGTGGGGAAGAAGGTGGCTCAGGAGACCTCTGCAAGGACATTTGGGGGAGCCTTGACCTGTACCCTACGACCTCGAAGGATGCTAGAATTAGGGCCCTGAGTCCGGGATTGTTGGGAATTTGGAGCAAGTAGGAGCCAGAGTTTGGGGTTCCATGTTTGGGTTGCACTATGAT
>NW_025794056.1:0-6450 GCF_021613505.1 Equus quagga | reverse complement strand
TGATAAAGTTGGTAATG
Source organism: Equus quagga (assembly GCF_021613505.1). Classification (NCBI taxonomy): domain Eukaryota; kingdom Metazoa; phylum Chordata; class Mammalia; order Perissodactyla; family Equidae; genus Equus; species Equus quagga. The sequence goes on along the minus strand of NW_025794056.1, from coordinate 6,433 downwards.
TTAAGATTTGAAATTTGTCATTTATAAAATTTCAGGAAGTGACAGGTCTTTCTCCCTTATGAAATTTACAAAGTAAAAGTTTAGTCCCATTACATTTGAACAAATGTGAGGCTGACACATCATTATCTAAATAAAACATATGCAATTTCTGCAAAGGTTTACATATTAAAACATGTTTGAACGATAATGGCACCTTAGGTAATTATAGTGTCCTTTTATATAATAATTGTATTTTTAATGTAAATAATTGCCTAGGTTGGACATTGTGCTATGTGAAAGTGTACAAAAATTGGCCAATAGTACCTCATTATGTGCCAGCATAGTTCTGAGCTCTTTACAAGCGTTAATTCATATCCTTCTTAAAACACATTTATAGAGTAGGTCCTGTAATTATCCCTGTTCTATAGATGAGGCAACTGAGTCACAGAATTAAATAATTTGCCAAAGGTCATAAAGCAAATAAAGGGTGGAGCCAGGATTAAGGCCCAGGCACAGTCTAATTCTGACCATTCATATCACCATGAGACAGGGGACTCAATGAGAACAGAACCTGAGCTGCTCTGAAGATTGGAGAGGGGATGAGAGACTGGAGACGAGAATCGAGCAACTCTCACTGCTGTCTTGTTGGCTATGTTTCTGTCTAATGAGAGAAATCTGTTCTCAGTGGAGACCTCCAGTGAAAAGGTTTATAGGGCCCTCATGTAAAAGCAAAAGTGAAACGTGTCCCAAGCACAGAGAAAAGCCATCCACAGAGTTTATATGCAATGCAGCCAACCTTACCTACAACATATTGGAATGAAGCAACATTTTGTTTCTCCACAATCAAATTGCAAGTAAAGTAAACTTTGAATAAGAAAGTAGTCAAACTGAGTTTTGGGAACTAACTAACTATAAGGAGGTCCCCAGCCCAGCAGAGGACCAGGAGAATCTGATCTGTAGACCTAGGAGTATGCAAGTCAGAAGGGAATCACTCAGGTCCACAAAAATACTGCTGACCTTCCCATATCCGGGGGAAGATTTTCACTATTTTTTCTTTAAAAAAGGAGGAATAAGAATTTGCATTAGAATTTCACATATGATGTTTTTGGTTTGCTGTGCTCTTTTTTATAAATCTAGTAAAATTGTAGGTAATTCTAATTTCTTAAGATGGAGTCAGTCATTTTCAAAGAAGCTTTATGCTTTGTAACAGGCTAGAAAAATTAATCGGTCAAGACAAATGAATATTGTTAAACATTACTTGGTTATCACAAATAGAGAGTGGTATGCCCTTATCCGCTACAGAATCTGAATTTGTTTTCCAAATATGTTTTGTTTCCATCTGTTTGCAACCATTTAGCATCCTCCTCCACACTTAAGTGCTTTTTGTAGCGAAGTGCATACTGAAGACTTTCAAAAATTTTTTCTTGTTCAAAATAATAAACAATAAATATCATATTCTCTCATAAAGATCATCTTCATTTTCTTTCACTTGCTTCTATCTGCTCTTCTTCTCTCACGTCTTTCCAGTTTGTTCTATAGAACAGCTATGGTTCTCACTTCAGGTGGCATGTTTGTTTTGGCATGCTCCCACAGCTCAGTCACAACCTAGATCATTTTGTCTAGTTTCATTCCCCAAATCTTGGAAAGTAGTCGTGAGTTGATTCTAGATTCAGAATACTGTTTAGCCTTACTCATCAAGGCATAAGTTAGAAGGTTAAATTAATCAAACTAGTTTTCTTCTTCTGATTTCATGTTCATCATATAGATTTATGTGTATTTTCTTTCAGTTGTGAGAATAAGTAGTAAATATATTCTGTCTACATGTTGCCATTTATCATATTAATTATAATAAATTAAAATGCTTTATATATCAACAAAAGCAAAATAAAAGCTTTTATTTTCTATAAAAGCAATTCTGAAATTTAAGAATAAACTTAGAATCTCACAAGGGGAGGGCCATTATAATTTTAAATGGCACAGTAAAGACTTTTTTGATTCTGTAATTCTTAAGAACAGGTAGCTTGAAATTGCTGATGCTCTCCATTTGGTGGGTGGAATAATGACCTCAGGTACATGAAACTTGCATATTCATCAATTTCAAATCACTTTCTAGCTCAGTGGAATCTCTTATCGTCTTGAAATTGATGAAGTTTGCCTCTAGCAATTCAAAAAACAGTTGACAGGAAAGAGGGGGCCGATTCCTGTCTAGTAGTATGATCAGCCACAGGAACAAATAGAAAAATAACCAACATATATTATCTTTTGTACATAGTTCACAAACATTAGCACATTAGTGCAAGTTTGCATAGGCAGAGAGAAAAACTTTTTTGAAGACAAATTGGGGGGACAAATGGTATATAATATTCTTGCTATAAATTCTTAAATGTTTTAAAATTGCATTTCCTTTACTACCTATGCATATTTTAATGGCTATTAGTTTATCTTCAGTATAGATATAATCTGTTAATCTTTGAATTATGTTTTTGATGATCAAATAAGGAAAGTTCATTAAATTTTTAAATTCTTCTTAGGTGATTATTATTTCTTACTTTGGATTGAATTATATTTCTATTCAGTTATTACTTAAAAATCAAAACTTCCTTTAAGATTCAATTAATATTCAAAAAATTCATAGTCATTTTCTGACCGTAATACAGACTCTTCTAAGTATCATTCACTCCATGTGGAGTCTGAAAGAAATCTGTCCTAAAAAGATGGGCTGAACTAGCCTACGTCAACATCAAAACATTTTTACAAATCCAACCTGACAACTGGACCAGGTAGATCACAAGAAATATTGGACATGAATGTAATCAAACTCCATTATTCATATTCAGAATGTATTTATGATGAATCATTGTTGGTTCTTTTCAGTAAATGACAGCTTAGTTTCAATATACCTACAGAAATGATAGAAAGTTAAGTAGGAAACAATTGGAGCCAGGATTTTAGGAATGAAGGAACTCATGTGTGTGTCTTCATGTGTTTCCCTCGACTTTTTTTTTTTTAAGGAAGATTAGCCCTTAGCTAACATCTACCACAAATCCTCCTCTTTTTGCTGAGGAAGACTGGCCCAGAGCTAATATCTGTGCCCATCTTTCTCTGCTTTATGTGTGGGACACCTGCCATACTATGGCTTGATAAGCAGTGCATAGGTCTGTGCCCAGGATCCGAACTGGCAAAACCCGGGCCCCCGAAGTGGAGTGCGCAAACTTATCTGCTACACCATCAGGCCGGCCACTTTTCTGGGCTTTAACATTTGCGTAAATATATGCTAAACAATAAGTTTCTTTGAAAAATTCTTTAAAATATTTAACATACTTAAGGAATATATATCCCCTATAGAAATAATAATTTATAAATAAAGAACATAAAGATGAAAATAAATATCATTTTTAACCTCTATTAGAAAAATCACTTGTTTACACTTTGAAACAGACACAAACGCATATATACACACACATCATGTCATACATAATTGCTTTAAATTATAAAATGGACTTCACCACTATACCTCATTATTATAATACCTTTTACATTTATGATGAAATAATTAAGGTCGGTAAATATATATGATGTATGTGCAAATGTATTTTATAACTTATAGCTTTATATTTGTGAATTTATATAACATACTATTTAAAAGTATATCCATTTATTGTTTATATTAATACTAAAATAAAAATAAACATCTTTTGTCATATGCTTGCAGATAGCATGAGGCCTTTCAAGTGGAATTGATGGGACAAGGCAAAACATTTCAAAGAATTGTGTTAGATAGTGTCAAATTGTGGTCCAAAATTGTTAAGCCAATTCAATATAATATTATTTGACAGCGTGTGTTTCTCCACTTCAGCCTCAACACTGGGCATTGCAACAATTACTTTTAATCTTTCTTAAACTGGTTAGGAAAAAATATGTCTTTTATTTTCAACTTGTATTTATTTGGTTTTGAATGTTTTTCACATCTATATGCCATCAGCAGAGTTTTATTGTGGATTGACTGTGAGATTTGATCCTCCGTTGAGATTTCCACTTATTTTCCTTGTATACTAAGAATATCAACAGTGTCCTATCATTTATGGTGTAAATACTTTACTTTTCTTAAATTTGGGGCCCATGTTTCATGTAACAAAACTTAACCCAGATTAAGCAAACGTGCTGAAACTTTAACTGGTTAATAACAAAAAACTCGAAAGATTTTGTTAATGGCAAAAGAAAAATCAAAACAGACTGAAATATAGGGAAATAAATAGGTATATAAATAAGGTGGCATTTAAAATGAATTTTTAAAAAGGAAGTTTTATTAAACAACATTCCATAGATTTGTTAAGCCAAACAATAAAAGTTGACTCATGCCAAATCTCAGATGATTTAAAGATTTAAATAATAAAAATAAACTATGGAGAATCTTATAAAAGCATAAGTAAAACTTAAAATGTGGGGAGAAAGAAGACATTACTCAGCATGATGTCTAATGGAAAATTGATCTAATAAAGGAATAAAATATTTATGTAAATTCAAAACAGATAAAAGTTAAAATGACAGCAAAAGATGGCCGGCAATATTTTGCAACTTGCTACAGTATTTTGTTTGACTTTTTTGTTTTATATTTTCTTTACCACTCCTCAGACCTTCTGCTTTTTTATGAACTTTTCACCATCAACACTAGTTTACATAAGATTATACATTTGAAAAAACATTTTTTCCTTCAATATCTTTTCCAACAAATATTTATTGAGTGCCTGTTCTGTGCTAGCCATTGTTCAAGGCACTGATGGTGCAACAAGGAACATGAATAATTCCTTGTCTTCATGGAATTTGACTGTAGAAGGAGGGATAGATTATGAATAGCTATATACATAATGCATTTCCTTTCCTATACGATCCTATCCGGTGCAAGTTTACTCTGCTATCTACAGTTATTTGGACAAGGCCATTAATTTTGAAGAATTTTTAACTCTCTAATATTTGGAAATATTTACTCTGGCGGTTTAATATGTGTAGGTACATATGCACATATTTGTTTAGGTTCATTTTTTTTTTTTTTTGCCGTGACATGATTTTCTTATGCTTCACATTTTCCTCCTTCTTTTCCTTTTGTTGGAGTGATGAAATTTTGTTTGTTACATTTGTATCCTCTTCATTGATTCAGAAATTATGGCTTGTGTTTTATATTTTTCTTTTTTACATTTAACTTTAAATTTTGAACAAAGTGCAGAGTTATTTGGTAGATTTATGCTTTTCCTGAACAAGATATGGGTTAGTACACTTTAACTACTTAAATCTTCTGATTATACCTTTATAGATAAAGTTGTCAGAAATATTTTTAATTTTAAGAAAGAAGATGTTGTTACTCTTGCTCTTATTACTGGTACTCATGATTAACTAATTTACTACTGTATTTCATCCATAATAGTGTTTACCACTGCTTATTTCATCCCACTACTTCCTTGGAGTTTAATTGTCTTCTTGTTAAAACAGGTATCTTAATAGAGTTGCTGAATAGGGAATCCTTATACTATTTAAAGATTTTTTTTTTCCTTTTTCTCCCTAAAAACCCCCCAGTGCATAGTTGTATATTCTTCGTTGTGGGTCCTTCTAGTTGTGGCATGTGGGACGCTGCCTCAGCGTGGTTTGATGAGCAGTGCCATGTCCGCGCCCAGGATTCGAACCAACGAAACACTGGGCCGCCTGCAGTGGAGCACGCAAACTTAACCACTCAGCCACGGGGCCAGCCCCTAGGGAATCCTTATACTATTTAATCTCTGAAAATGATTTATTTATTTTACTGTATTTGATGTCTTTATTATGATAATATTCAAATAAATTTATGAAGAATAATATAAAGAACTGATATGTACACATCATTCAACTTCAATTATCATTTATATGTTTCCATTCATGTTAAAATATAGTTTACTGGGCCATCCCCAGTGGCCCAGTAATTAAGTTCAGCATGCTCTGCTTCAGCTACCCAGATTCGATTCCTGGGCACAGACGGCTAACACTGCTCTGTTAGCATCCATTCTGTGCTGGTGACCCACATACTAAAAAATAGAGGAAGATTGGCATGTATGTTAGCTCAGGGTGAATCTTCCTCAGCAAAAAAAAAAAAAAAAAAAAAGTTTAGATAGTTTATCTTGGTATAGAAATCTAAGTTGACTATAATTTTTACATGGCCTTTAAGGATACGTCTTGTCAGATTAATTGGCATTCCTTTGTTGTTAATCTCCTTTTTTGTATATGGTATCTTTGAAGCAATGTATCCTTATACTTGATGTTGTGCAATTTCACAATATATTTACAATTTAATAGTATGAAATAAGTGAGGAAGATTATTTTAGACAGATGCTATAGCTGAAGCCCAGAGAATGAGTGACATTAAAGTTTGTAAATAACTTGTTATTTTATAAATGACAAATTTCAAATCTTAACATTACCAACTTTATCA
>NW_025794055.1:0-7908 GCF_021613505.1 Equus quagga | reverse complement strand
GTCTCCACATTTTTGCACCTTTCTCTGCTTTTTTCTTGTAGTTGATTCCAGCCACTTTTTATTCCTTAAATTCCTTATTTGTACCTTTTCTTGTTTTATCTTCATCAGTCTCAACAAAGATTTGTCAATTTTTTAAATCTTTACAAAGAAACAGCTATTGACTCTACTTCTCTCTGTTATATGTTTTGTTTCTATTTCATTACTTTGTTTTTATTCTTTTTTCAAGTTTACTCTAATTTCCTTTTCTTCAACTGGATGCTTAGCTGATTAATTTCTGCCTTTTTCTTAAAATAAGCTTTAAGGTTATGAATAATATAAGCACTGTTTTAGCTGTATGCCACAAACTGTATTAGTAATAATTTCATTATAATTCAGTTCTAAATATTTTCTAATATCTGTTAAGTTTTCATGACCCATGAGGTGTTATTTTGAGGTGTATATCTAATTTCCAAACGTATTTATTTTTAAACTATTGTTTTTTATTGATTTCTAAGTTAATTACATGATGGATGATAGTCACAGAACATGGTCCAATTGAGAATGTCTTTAAAGTTGTTGGACTTAGAGTATGGTCAATATACATAACTGTTGAGTATATACTTCAGAAGATATGTATTCTCTAATTGTTGGGTAGATGGCTCTGTATATGTACATGAGGTAAAAATTGTGTTATTCAAATCTTCTATAGTCTTACAAATTTTTTTTTTTACTGTGTCAGATGACACAGTACTGATTAGTACTGGGAGAGCTGTGTTAAATCTCTATCATAGTTGATTTATCAGTTTTGCCTGTAATTCTGTCAGTTTTTGCTTTATATATTTTGAGGTTTTGTTATTAAATGCATACAGGTTTATCATTATATCTATTCCTGATTAATTGAAACTTTTATTATCAAATAATCATCTTTATCCCTAATAACACTCTTTAACTTAAGATCTGTTTTGTCATTATTAATATAGCTACACCAGCTTTCTTTTGGTTAGTGTTTGCTAATTACATTTTTTCTTTTAATTTTCAATCTTTCTGTAATTTTAATGATTTTCTTATATCTCCTGTAAATAGTATGTGGTTGGATTTTTAAAATCCAATCCAGGAGTGTGTGACCTAACTAGCAAGTTCAGTCCAAATTACACATATTAAAATCACTTACGGGCCGGCCCGTGGAGCAGCGGTTAAGTTCGCACGTTCCACCTTGGCGGCCCTGGGTTCGCTGGTTTGTATCCCTGGTGCAGACATGGCACTGCTTGGCAAGCCATGCTTCCTCCACATATAAAGTAGAGGAAGATGGGCACGGATGTTAGCTCGGGGCCAGTCTTCCTCAGCAAAAAGAGAAGGATTGGCAGCAGTTAGCTCAGGGCTAATCTTCCTCAAAAAAAAAAAAAAGATCACTTACATATTTGGAATTATTTCTACCATTTTGTGCTATTTGTCTCACTTTTTTTTCCTCCTGATTCTTTTTTTCCCCCTTCCCTGCTTTTCCAGACTTTTGGATTTTTTTCTGCTGAGGAAGATTTGCCCTAAGCAAACTTCTGTTGCCAATCTTCCCCTTTTTGCTAGAGGAAGATTTGCCCTGAACTAACGTGTGTGCCAGTCTTCCTCTATTTTGTATGTGGGTTGCCACCACAGCATGGCTGCCAGTGAGTAGTGTTGGTCCACGCCCAGGAATGGACCTTGGGCCACCGAAGCAGAGTGCACTGAACTTAACCACTAGGCCACTGGACTGGCCCCTGGATTTTCTTTCTTTCTTTCTTTCTTTGGTGAAGAAGATTCGCCCTGAGCTAACATCCATGCTAATCTTCCTCTATTTTCTATGTGGGTCATTGCCACAGCGTGGCTGACAAGTGGTGTAGGTCTGTGCCTGGGATCTGAACCCGTGAACCCCAAGGCACTGAAGCATAGCACATTGAACTTAACCACTACACTGTGGGACTGGCCCCGGGATTTTCTTAATTCCATTTTTTGGTCTACTATTTAGAAGTTAGATACTTTATTTCTCTTCTTTTATTGGCCGCCCTTAAATTTTAATCTGTATAATAAACAACACTAATCTCCTCTTGAATAACACAAGGACTTTAAATCTCTTTAACTATATTCATTACTCCACCATTTTACATGGTTCATTTTTCAATATTTTATTTTTCTTACTTTATTCACAAAATTAGACATTCCTATTGCTGTTGTTTCGTAAAGACAATGATTGTTCATATGTATCAATATTTCCCATTTCTTTGCTCATCATGCCTTCTTGCACCTTAGATTTTTTTGTTTTTTCCCTCCTTCCTTAAGTATATCTTTAAGTTTCTTAAGTGAGAGTCTGTTGTTGGTAAATTCAGTTTTTGATGGTCTGAGAGTATCTTTATTCAAAATTAAGGCAAAATAAAAGTTTGGCTTATTTATAGAATTCTAGGTTAACAGTTAACTTCCCTCAGGCCTTTGAAAATATTATACTAATGTCTTCAGGCTTTCATTGTTGCTGTTGAAAAGTGTATTCATTTTCTTTTACTGCCATAACAAATTACCACAACTTTAATGACTTAAAAGAGCACAAATTTATTGTCTCATGGTTCTATAGGTCAGAAGTCAGGTATGGGTCTCTTGAGGCTAAAATCGAAGTGTTGGCAGGCTTGCTTCAATCCTTTCTGGAAGCTTTTAAGTCCATAACCTCCTACATCTCAGAACCAGCACAGAGCATCATATCCTTCTCATGCTGCCATCTTTTTGAAGCAGCTAGGAAGGTTCTCTCTTTGAAAGACATATAATTAGATTGAGCCCACCTGAATAATCCTGGCTAATCTTCCCATCTGCAGGGTAACCTTAATCACATCTGCAAAATTCCTTTTGCCATTTAAGGTGACATATTCACAGATTCAGGAGATTAAAGTGTGGACATCTTTGCCATGGGTGGGGGAGGGCATCATTCTGCCTACCACAGGAATTATGCTGTCAGTCTAATTGTCATTCCTTTGTAGATGATTTGGCTGTTCTCTCTGGCTGCTTTGAAGATCAGATCTTTGGTAGTCTACAGTTTCACTTGATGTTTCTTGGTATGGGTTTTTTTTTTCTTATCCTTGAGAATATTGCTCTCCTCCATCCTTTTTCGAAATCCCTATAAGCTAGATCTTTCAAATCTGGACTCTCACCCTCAGCTCTGTACCACAGGCCTCAGGCACAGGCGTGTAAACACATCGGCCCTCACATCCAAGTCCAATCCCTGAAAATGGTCACCCCTTGCCCATTCTTGCTACAGACTATGGCCTAGTCCACTCTCAGGAGGAGAGACCCAAGAAGGAGGCCCAGTCAAGCCCTGGAAATAGACTTGGAGCTGTTTAGGCAGGAAATTTGTGGGTTCCAGGTACCTAGTGGGTGGTTTTGGAGTGAGGTGTGTGGGCTCCAAATGAATAAATTCTCTTGACCCTGTGGATTCTCACCTTGTAGAGATAGGCACAGTTGGGGCAAGGCCAGAGTGGGGCCCTCTCAAACTAGCGGTCCAAGGCAAGGCCCCTCTTGCCCATATCCAAGGATGATACCATATGAGACAATAAGCATGCTTCTTTCAAGAGGAAGAATGCTGGTTATGGTAAGATGAGGAGGAGGAAATGTTCTGTGCAAGAGGTTGAAGATGTGAGGGTCAAGAAAGTTTGAAAGTATAGAGAAATATGGATTTCAGAATAGCAAGAGATGCTTGGTGAGATTTGCTGGCTTCTACATTGCAGAACTCTGAAGTCAAATTTGGGCACAGTCACAGTGAATTCAGCCTCTATAAGAGCTATTCTCTCTGCATAAAATACTCTTGTCTCTGCTCCTGATTTGCTGCATCTCTTATTCATGTAACTCTTACAAATTCTTCAGGTCTCGCTTGAGTTTCACTGTTGTTAGAAGGCCTGCCTCCCAACCCCTGATTAATTTATCCCTCTCTCCTTTAAATTTTTCCACAGAATCTGTATATTTCCTCTTTTGTTATACCCAATCACACTTGTTAAGTTTTCCATCGCTGCCTTTTTGACTATTCAGGCTGAAAGCTTTATGAAGACATTTGTCTTATTCAGCATCTTATCTCTAGCACACAGAAAGTGACTGAAACACATCTGGTTATCAGGAAATAGTTGGTGAATTAATAATTGGGCCTCATGGTGCTTGAGTGGCATTGCTTGATATGACTGAATCCCAACAGGATATCAGTAGAATATCAGGCTTTTGATGTCCTTCCACTTCAAATAACTTCATTTTACATGTACTTCTTCAAAGTCAGTTACTCAAATAAAGGTGATTTATTTTGATATCTAAAGCACTGTATAAGATTCTCTGGAAAATCGAAAATCATCCTGCTGTCCTAATATGTTATACTATCACCATTTTAAAAAATAGAGGGCTTGAATTATATAATAGAAAAATCTCTTCGTTACATGTAAGATATTTTTGCTGTTACCTGTAGTAAAGGAGATGAAAGGACATTATGACGGAGAAGGAATGGTCCTGAGAGTGTTTTAGTTAGTATCTACCCACCCCAACCCCAAGAGATGAAAACAAAGACGAAGGCACCAAGATGCTAGTATGTGGCTGGCCCCTTCAGTAACCCATTCAGTCTATCCAGACAGCCATTTGACATATTCAGACCAGTCTTTGAGTCATTGATGGTCAATATTTCGTTAGTTTCTCCAAAGCAGGGCCATGCCAGTTGTTAAAATTATGCAGAAGTTAGTCAACAGGGCTGCCACTTACGAATCTCTTCCCAAGCTCCTGTGGAGACGGCAACATTTGTCCTAATGAGTAATCCTCTGGCCCTACATGATCCTGGGTGCAAGTCCACAAATATTGGGGCATAGCCTGCGTGCCACTAAAAATAACAAAGGTTTCAGGGCTGGAGACATTGTCAACCACACTGTCATGGCTATCTATGGCATCAGTACTCAATCGTGGGGGAACAATATTTAACTGATGACCCTCACAGAAGGAGCCTGTGAGTACTTCAGCCTCAAACACATAGATCAGCTTATCTGTGGCAGACGTTTTCTTGAACTGGGATGCTAGATTTTTGAGATTCTTGGTGAAGTATATGCCAGGTCCATACTTTGGGTCTGATAAGAGAAAAAAAAGATTATTATGATCTGGTTAGTCATATTGCCTATTTGGGTACTAATATACATTCTCTCTCTAGTCCTCCAAATAATCACCACCTCCTGGTCCCAAGTCTCTGTGTCTATAGCACAGACACCCAAAGTTGTTTCCTTGACGCAAATTATCACTGATATCAACATAGTAATAGCCTACATTTAAATACACCTTCCTTCCTTCTTTCCTTCCTTCTCCCATCCTTCCTCCTTCCCTCCTCCCTCCCTCCCTCTTTCTTTACATTTACTTAGGACTTTACCAAACACTGTTTCAGGCTCTAGAGCAACACTGAACAACAAAAATGTAATGTGAATCACACATGTAATTTTAAATTTTCTAGTGGCCACATTAAAAAGGTCAAAAGAAATAGGTGAAATTTATAATATTTTTATTTAATCTATTAATCCAGAATGTTATCATTTCAACATGTAATCAATGTAAAAAATTATACAGGAGATATTTTACATCCTTTGCTTTGGTAGTGGTCTTTAAAATCCAGTGTATCTTTTATACTTACAGCACATCCCAAATCAGATTAACCACATTTCAAGTGCTCAATAGCCACATGTGGCTAGTGGCTACCATATGGGACAGTACAGCTCTAGAGCTTCAAAAACAACTAAGACATAATCCCTATTCTCAAAAGTTCACAAAGGGAACTCTCCACATGTAAACAGATAAAATACAGTATAATTTTATGTGGCAAGGAAATATTTTGAGATAAAAATCAAAGATTTCTTTCCTAAGAGTTTCTTCTTCCTCTTTGTTCCTCCACCCATTGAGTTCTTCCTACTTATTACCTTGGGGCAAAATGGTTAAGCATAGAACAAAGTCAATTGAATAGACATGTATGTGATATATTTTTGATCATATATAATTGCTTTTCTCTTTTTTTAAATTATTTTTTATTTATTTTTTTTTTGAGTTATTGATAGGTTACAATCTTGTGAAATTTCAGTTGTACATTAATGTTTGTCAGTCATGTTGTAGGTGCACCACTTCACCCTTTGTGCCCACCCCCCACCCCACCTTTCCCCTGGTATCCACTAAACTGTTCTTGGTCCATAGTTTTAAATTCCTCATATGAGTGGAGTCATACACAGATTATCTTTCTCTCGCTGGCTTATTTCACTTAACATAATTCTCTCAAGGTCCATCCATGTTATTGCAAATGGAATGATTTTGTTCTGTTTTGCAGCTGAGTAGTATTCCATTGTATATATGTACCACATCTTTTTTATCCATTTGTCTGTTGCTGGACACTTAGGTTGCTTCCACGTCTTGGCTATTGTAAACAGTGCTGCAAAAACCTTGGGGTGCACAGGACTTTTGGGATTGCTGACTTCAGGCTCTTTGGATAAATACCCAGTAGTGGGATGGCTGGATCGTATGGTAGTTCTATTTTTAATTTTTTGAGGAATCTCCATACTGTTTTCCATAGTGGCTGCACCAGTTTGCATTCCCACCAGCAGTGTATGAGGGTTCCTTTTTCTCCGCAACCTCTCCAACATTTGTTGCTATTAGTTTTAGATATTTTTGTCATTCTAACGGGGGTAAGGTGATATCTTAGTGTAGTTTTGATTTGCATTTCCCTGATGATTAGCGATGATGAGCATCTTTTCATGCGCCTATTGGCCATCAGTATATCTTCTTTGGAGAAATGTCTGTTCATGTCTCCAGCCCATTTTTTGATTCGGTTGTTTGATGTTTTGTGGTTGAGTTGCGAGAGTTCTTCATATATTACGGATATTAAGCCTTTGTCAGATATATGACTTGCAAATATTTTTTCCCAGTTAGTGGGTTGTTTTTTTGTTTCAATCCTGTTTTCATTTGCCTTGAAGAAGCTCTTTAATCTGATAAAGTCCCATTTGTTTATTCTTTCTGTTGTTTCCCTTCTCTGAGAAAGCATGGTGTCCGAAAAGATCCTTTTAATACTGATGTCAAAGAGTGTACTGCCTACGTTTTCTTCCAGAAGCCTTATGGTTTCAGTTCTCACCTTTAGGTCTTTAATCCATTTTGAGTTTATTTTGGTGAATGGTGAAAAAGAATGGTCAATTTTCATTCTTTTACATGTGGCTTTCCAGTTTTCCCAGCACCATTTGTTGAAAAGACTTTCTTTTCTCCATTGTATGCCCTCAGCTCCTTTGTCGAAGATAAGCTGTCCATAGATGTGTGGTTTTATTTCTGGGCTTTCAATTCTGTTCCATTGATCTGTGCACCTGTTTTTGTACCAGTACCATGCTGTTTTGATTACTGTAGCTTTGTAGTATGTTTTGAAGTCAGGGATTGTGATGCCTCCCGTTTTGTTCTTTTTTCTCAGGATTGCTTTAGAAATTCGGGGTCTTTTATTGCCCCATATGAATTTTAGGATTCTTTGTTCTAATTCTGTAAAGAATGTCATTGGGATTCTGATTGGGATGGCGTTGAATCTGTAGATTGCTTTAGGTAGAACGGACATTTTAACTATGTTTATTCTTCCAATCCATGTACATGGAATGTCTTTCCATCTCCTTATGTCGTCATCCAATTCTCTCAGAAAGGCCTTGTAATTTTCATTATATAGGTCCTTCACTTCCTTAGTTAAATTTACCCCAAGGTATTTTATTCGATTGTGAATGGTATTGTATTCTTGAGTTCTTTTTCTGTTGGTTCATTACTGGAGTATAGAAATGCTACTGATTTATGCAAATTCATTTTATACCCTGCAACTTTGCTGTAGTTGTTGATTACTTCTAACAGTTTTCCAATGGATTCTTTGGGGTTTTCTATATATAAGATCATGTCGTCTGCAAACAGCGA
>NW_025794054.1:0-6386 GCF_021613505.1 Equus quagga | reverse complement strand
GCTATGTGACTGACTGTACTTTTTAATGTCTAAAATGTTTCATAGGTTAAAGAAAAATCTCAGTAGAGGGGCTGGTCCGGTGGCACAGCGGTTAAGTTCCCACGTTCTGCTCCGGCGGCCTGGGGTTCACCGGTTCGGATCCCGGGTGTGGACATGGCACCGCTTGGCATGCCATGTTGTGGTAGGCGTCCCACGTATAAAGTAGAGGAAGATGGGCACAGATGTTAGCTCAGGGCCAGGCTTTGTCAGCAAAAAAAGAGGAGGACTGGCAGTAGTTAGGTCAGGGCTAATCTTCCTCAAAAAAAATAATAATAATAATAATAATTTATCAACTAGTGCCCCTCAGAACTGTCAAGTCATTAAAAAACAAGGAAAGTCTGAAAAACTGTCATAGCCAGGAAGAACCTAAAGAGACATGACAACTAAATATAATGTGGCAACCTGGATAGAATCCTAGAACAATATAGGGCATTATGTAAAAATTAACGAAGTCCGAATAAACTACAGGCTTTAGTTAATAATAATATATCAGTATTGGTTTATTAATTTTAACAAATGTACCATACTAATGTAAGATGTTAATAATAGGGGAAACTGAATGGGAGGGAGGTGTATGAGAACTCTATACTATTTCCTTAATTTTTCTCTAAATCTAGAACTGTTTTAAAAGAGAAAAGCTGTTTTAAAAAATGAGAACGTAGCTAATTTTTTTAAATTATGAATAATATAAACTACTTCGGGACAGGGTCACCTGACTTATTAACATTTGTATACTTAAGGGCTAGCATAGCGCCTAACACAAAATAAGCACTCGGTAAATGCTGAGTGACTGCATTACACTTAGGTTATTTTGTGTAAGGTGCTTTTGGAAACATGAGAAGGAAGTTGAAAAAGAAGCTATTTTGTTTTCTCAATTTTTATTAAAAAGCTACAAAAATTCAATTTAATCCAAATTGACTTTATCTGAATACACTTTATATCCAGTGAGTTGAAAATGTTTACATAAACTTTCTATTATTGCTTGTGAGGCCAATTTGAAATCCTCAGTGTTGTAAATAATTCTGAAAAGACATCAAACTTAGTTTACAAAACTGTTTCATTCCATTAACAGGCTGAGTGCTAAAATATTAAACATAGTCCTTTAATAAGTAGAATTAAATTCAATTTTTAAGAAACTGAGTATATCAACATCATTAGCCATTAGATAAATACAAATTAAAACCACGAAGAGATACTACTACTCACCTATTAGAATAGCAAAACAAAAACAAACAAAAAAACTTTGACAATACCAAGCTGGCAAGGACAAAACTGGAACCCTCACACATTGCTGATGGGAATGTAAAAATACACAGCCATTTTGATAACAGTTCACAAGTTTCTTAAAAGTTAAGCACACACTTAGCATATGACCCAGAAATCCCACCCCAAAGTATTTGCCCAAGAGAAATGAAACTATGTTCCCTCACAAACCAGTATAGGAGTGTTTATAGCAGCTCTATTCATAGTTGTTGAAAATTGCGGAACAACCCAAATGTCAATGTGTGAATGGATACACCATACAGTGAAATACTACACAGTAATAAAAAAGGAACCAACTGGTGATAGATGCCACAACTTGGATGAATCTGAAAAGCATTATGCTTAGTCTAGTCTCATGATTCCATTCATGACATTCTCAAATACAACTCTATAGTGATGGAGAACAGATCAGTAGTTACCAGGGTTTATAGGTGGGGAGAGTGTGTGACTATAGAGAATTAGCATGAGGGAGTGTTTTGGTGTGACAGAAGTGTATCCTGAGAATGACAGTAGTTAGAGAAACTTATACATGTGTTGAAATTCATAGAATTGTATACTCCCGCTCCCCCTCAAAACTCAATTTTACTCTGTGTTAATTTAAAAAGTAAAACTGAAGACATATATACAAACTGAATATATGTCTGCTTTATAAGGCATTTGGTCTAACTACTGGCTAAATAAACTTATATAAGCACTGTCTGAAGTTTTCTCTATTAGATTTTTTTTTAACTTTCAAGGTTGTATGAAAAGAGGCTGATACACAGAAAATCTTTTAGATTAAGAAAATGGGTACTATAATCATTCTGTGCAAAGAATTTCGGTGGTCACCTAGTACAATTTCACATTTTTGAATTGTTAATAACTGTCATTTATTGAAATAATAATGTCCAATGGGCACTTTGCTAAACATCTTAACTATACTTTGCTCATGATTATAGTGAAGTATTACTATTTTCCCTGTTGTACACATGAGGAAACTGAAGCACAGAGGTATTAGATGACTTGCCAGATCACGCAGTTTCAACTATGTCTATCAGACTCAGAATCTTCTTTTTTCAAACCATTTTATTGTAAAATAAGCACAGATTCAGAAGACCATACAAAACAAATGTATTTAACGTATTATCAAGTGAACCCAGTTATAGCCACCACCCAGGTCAAGAAGTAGGATTTTGCCAGCTACTCCAGAAGCTCTCCGTGTACTATGCCAATCATAACTGCCTCCCTCCCCAGGAGTAACCACTATTTTAATTTTTATGATAATCCATAGTTTCATGACTCAAGTGTGTATCTCTAAACACAATAATTTTACCTGTTTTCTTTTTGAATTTGATATTTTTTTGGAGCCTCTTAATCTGTAGGTTCCGGCTCTCATCTTTCTTCTCCTCACAATTTAGCTATTGAACCCTGGACTATTTGACTTGTAGAGTTCCCCACAGTTTGGATTCTGCTGATTGCATACTAATGGTCTAATTCAGCATGTCTGTCTGCTCTCTATGTGTCCTGCAGATTTTCTGTGGGATCCAGAGGCTTGATCAGAATCAGGTGTTATCCCTTTGGCACGACTACAGGAAGTGTGTTCAAGAGGCACTTGATATCTGGATGAGTCTTTTTTTCTGATGTTAGCAGCCATTGATAGTTAATGCCTAGATCCAATAATTCATTGGGGGTTGCAAAATGGTGATATTCTAAATCATTTCTCTTTCATTTATGGCTTAGGATACTTCCATAAAATACTCTCCTATTCTGCTATTTTGTTACTGCATAGTACAATTTACAAAGAAAGGCAAGAAAAATGCTTAATTTTTTATTTTTATTTACCAGTTTTCAAGACAGTGAATTTTTTTTCTAAAAACCTCTAAAGGTGTTTTACTTTTTTAAGGATTATTACAAACTCACAGATTTAAACATATTTACATTTTAATCCATTTCAATTAATATGGTTAATGACGCTCAAATTGTCCCATCTTTGACCAGTGGGAGCCTCTTTAAGAGGTTTCTGAATCTTTTTACATGACCCTAGTAGTCTTTGATAGCTTTTTTGCTACCAGTATGACAAGCCGTTCCAAGCTTATTTTGTAGTCTTCTGCTGATTCTCTAGAATCAGCCATTTCTCCAAAAACCCTTGGCAACGGAGATTATTATATAATAGAATTAACACTAGTTGAGGAGAACCTCAATGAAGAGCCACCAGTAAAAACAACTCTGATTCAGCTTAAAACACTACCTGGAACATAATAGGAACTCAAAAAATATTTGTTGAATGGATGTTAGGATATGATCTCTTTAGGTTAAGGCCTATGATTTTGTACCTCTTTTTTTCTCTCACAGCTCCTGGATCCTTGTTGGTCAGTAAATGTAGTGAAGTGATTAAGATCATAGTCTTTCATAGCAGACCTCATTCTACCATATATTAGTTGTGTTACCTTGAAGAGAGAAGTTACTTTACCAAACTTGCATTTCTCTGTGAAATGGGTTAATAACTAGCTCATAGGGTTGTTATTATGAGGTTTAAGTGAAATAATTTAACATAAATCAATAATTTAACAATCAACATAGTGGCTGACACATGGTAGTTGCTTGACAGAACAGTTGTTATTACTGTTGTTATTGGGTTTATATATTTTATTATCTAGTTATATTTTATTTAATATCAATGTGAAACCAAATGCATGGAGTTTATATACTAACTGGTAGGTGAGAGCAGCCCCAGAACAGTCTGGGTAACAAAAATTAACTAACTAGGCAGTATAGATTTCCTTTTGCAAATGAACGTAGAGATAACAGTTGTATGTAATTTAAACCATAATGTTTGCCAAATTGACTACTAAGCATTGTACATATAGTTTTATGCTCAAGCAGAAATAGACAAAAGAGAAGATGTGTTTTCCACAGTACACCAAATTAACTTGTGATACAGTTAGTCTTTGACTTACGAACACTCTAGATTTGAGTGCTCTGTAGAAGAGAAACTGCCTGAAAGGAGAGGAATGCCGTCTCCTATATGATTGTTCAGATTTCCCAGCAGGCACTATTAATTAGTCTTCTCTTTGACCCCAGATTCTGCTGCTGAATTCCTGCCTCTCTGCAAGGTTGCCATGCTGCCATGGGTGTCAGGAACATCTCTGTTCTCAGTGACAAACAAGGAGGCACATGAATTCCTGAATCACAATTTGGAACTCAGAGTATTAATACATCCCACACACATACAAGTATATTTCCCTATTTTTATAAATGGTAGCTAGATACAGTTGATAAATTACTATTTAAATGTGAGCTGGCCTGGGAACAGAATTACTATTTTTAGCACTGTTTTCAAATAAAAGAAAGTGCATTCTAAGTTCTCAATACGTTTTGGAATCTCCTGTTCATTCATGGTGGCCTGTCTATTATTATGAGAGAGGACGTCAGTGCTCATCAGCTTGTAATCATCAGGGATTGCATATCTGAGTTTGGAGTTAAGCCACGTACTGCAAATAATTTACATTTTTGTGTATCTGAGACTGAGTGATAGTATTACTGATATTTTGTTAATGAATGATTGAACACTGTAACCTTTAAGCTGTGTAACTTAGTAGAGTGGAAAAAACCATGGGTTTTGGAGTCAGACCTCAGTTCAAATTCTAGCCCCACCATTTGCTGACTGAATTTGTTTCCCCAATGCTAAAATGGAGATGATAATTACAGGTTGGTTATGAGATTTTAAATGACTTAGCAGTGGCCCACGTAAAGTGCTTCATCAAGGTACTTGGTACACTTGGTGCACATTAAACACTCGACAACATACCATTTAGATCCTCGATTCCTTGCAGTTCATTCTTTAGCAACCTGACGTGCATAAAAGTGAGCATTTGGCCGAGCCACAGCACAGAACTGTTTTAAAAGGCATAGTAGTAAACAGGTGTGACAATATATGTTGATACCTCTTTGGTGATGTTAAATAAAAGACGGCTTATTTTTCTCACATTTTTATAACGCTCATAAAAAGCATTTATTAAATCCTTATCAGGGAAAGCTCAAGTAGCAAGTAAAAACAATGAATAAAATAATATGCTGTTTATTCTTCCAATTATTATTTTCTACAGTAATATTTGCTTTGGCAGGAAGCCTCATTTGGGGGATATTGGCTGAATTTTTATTTCCTATTATGAAATAGTAAACTTTTGAAATGCATATATACTTCTGAAATTCAAATGTAGTTTATCAATGGCTGATACTGACCTACAAAGCTGTTTCAATGAAAGTGGAGTAGAAACCTGAGAACGTAAATGAATTTGCTAATTGTTCTTTTTTTTTTTTTTACAGATTGGCACCTGAGCTAACAGCTGTTGCCAATCTTTTTTTTCCTTTCTGCTTTTTCTCCCCAAATCCCCCCAGAACATAGTTGTATATTTTAGTTGTGGGTCCTTCTAGTTGTGGCACGCAGGACACAGCCTCAACGTGGCCTGATGAGCGGCACCACGTCCGCCCCCAGGATCCGAACCAGCGAAACCCTGGGCCACCGCAGCGAAGCACACGAACTCAACCACTCAGCCATGGGGCTGGCCCCTGCTAATTGTTCTTATATGGACCTGATGACATAAATATAAAAGTTGAACTAACTGTAATATGTTTACAGTCCAGTTTCAGGTTAACAAGCTAAGTACGATTAAACAAAAAGAATAAGGTTTCTGGCCTTGAACGCTGAAAACGGTTTGTGAGAAAGTCTGTCTCAGTTAACAAATGCTTCATTAAAGCAATGCTGTTTGGCTAGGCCATGGTAAGTATGAGGTGCCCAGGGAGAACCTGCTGATGGGTATCACATGCTCACAGTGTCCAGCCAGCTTTGTGGAGGGTGCAGTCAGGAGGGCTCTCCCCTGGCTTTTCCTCTCCCCTTAGTTCCCTTCTCCTCACGCCCCTCTTTTCTTTTCCCTTCTCTTGCTTCAGCCCTTTACTCCCCTAGACTTTTCCCCATTTCCCTTTCCTCCCATAGTCTCTACTGAGATTTTTCTTTAACCTATGAAACATTTTAGACATTAAAAAGTACAGTCAGTCATGTAGCACACATTACCCACCACCGAAATTAAGCAGATGTTAACTGTTTT
>NW_025794053.1:0-3046 GCF_021613505.1 Equus quagga | reverse complement strand
GTTCTATGAGGGCCGTCCCCTCTCCCCAACCTGCCAACCCCACCCCCACCCCCACCCCAGGGCTTCGAGTATATTTTCAGAACCTTAAGTGAATCAGAATTATGAATGCCACCCCCAGCCCTGCTTCTCCCCTCAATCTGAAGAGTGAGTAGCTCAGCTCCCAATGGCTTCCCCCTGGACAGTGGACTCAGCACACAGCAAACACATGATAAATCAGCCCTGACAAGAACGTGGCTCCAAGCAGGAGGATGCCTTCCCACGGTGTGCTGGTCCTCTCTCCAGACGGCTTCAAGAAGTGCTGACCACTAGCCTCATCTGGGAGCCCAGTTGAAAATACAGGAGCCTGGGCCCCTCCCCTAGAAAGTCCAGTTCAGGAAGTCCACGTGGGGGCCCAGACATCTGTATTTTTACCTAGCCCCACGGGAGAGGTGAACGGCCATTATCAGGGAGCACTGGTCTAGTTTCCTCCCCAGAGTTGCCAGCCTCTGAGCTCGTTTCCACTGCCTGCATCTCTGGTGAGGTCTTTCCGAGGAAGGAGAGAGCAGAACAGGATTGGGTTTAGGGTTACCCTCCCCAGAAGTCTCAAATGGGCAGTTTATCTGACCCACAGTTTCAAAACAGAATATAATAATAATACAACTTTTGAATTAGTTCTCAGCATTATAATACAGATTTCATAAGCCAGACACAGAAACATAAATACGGTATGACTCCACTTATGTGAGGTTTATGGAATAGGCAAATTCGTAAAGACAGAAAGTATGGAGCTGGCCCCGTGGCTGAGTGGTTAAGTTCTCACGCTCCGCTTCGGCGGCCCAGGGTTTCGCTGCTCAGATCCTGGGCATGGACATGGCACTGCTCATCAGGCCACACTGAGGTGGGTTCCCACATGCCACAACTAGAATGACCCGCAACTGAAAATATATAACTATGTACCAGGGGCTTTGGGGAAAAAAAGGAAAAATAAAATCTTTAAATAAAAAAAGAAAAGTAGAACAGAGGTTACGAGGGGCTGGCGGGGGAAAGGGAGGAGTCATTGTTTAACGGGTACAGAGTTGTTGGGGATGATGAAAATGTTTGGGTATAGACAGTGCTAATACACAACATTGTGAACATATTTGATGTCATTGAATTATACACTTACAAATGGTTACAATGGTAAATATTATGCATATTTTACCACAGTAAAAAGAAAACAGATTTCACGTAAAAATCTGGATTTCTGCTTTCTCTTGAAAAAAAAAAAGCGGGGCCTGACCACACTGGGTCACACTCTGTATGTCAACGGCTGGCAGGAGCTGAAACTGCTGCTGTCCTTCGGTGAGATGTGTTCTCACTTTTGCTGTGACCCCACCACACTCCAGTGTCACTTCTACTGTGCCCCGTGGATATGACCTGGCTGGCCCCCATGAGCATTGTAGGCTGTGGTCCCGGCCCCACCCCATCTCATTTCAGTCCCCACCAGCTCCATTCTGCTCTCCAGGCCTTGTCCGTCCCTCTCTTCTAACGCATGAGGGGAGGCCAGAGAGTGGGCAGCCATGTGGGCAGGCACTTTGTGTGCCTTGAGCAACAACAACAAAGGAAGAGAACAAGAGTCTGCCCTCACCTCCCCAAACTTCCCCCCGACCTTGAAAGGCCTCTGACACTAGAAGATCCAGAATGATAAGCCTGTGCTTTAACAGACCCAAGGGACCACGATTCTGGAAGAAGACTAGGCTGACGGCCCACCTTACAACCCTGGTGCTGAGTCAGCCTCTCTGGGTGATGCCATGTGATCAGCCTGTCCAGCAAACACAACCTCCTTGAGGCTGGCCTCAGTTTCCTAGAGCCTATCTTTATCTGCTAGACTCTGATTTCCAACTGCTTGAAATATGATAGGGTTCAGGCACCTTGGCATGATGAATGTTTGAAGCTGGAGGAGTCTGAGAAAATGGCAGAAGCAGGAAGATCCCTCTGACCTCCTCCCGCGGCCTCACCCTTCTTCCCTGAAACAGGCCTCAAAGCCCTCCTGTGAGAGGCGCCCTCCCTAGACTCCGAGGAAGGGAGCATCCTTATCTCTGAAGACAAAGGGACCCCCCATGACGAATCCTGACAGATGGGCCTTGCGCGGCTCCCCCAGTTAGTTACCTCGTACTCTGTGACTATTCACGTTCCTAACGAGTGTCCTTTCCTTGTGAAAGCTACCACAAAAGTACTTAGGTCTAACTGTTCCTTCACTTTCTTATGAAGAAACAGTAAAGCTCCCGTGTCATGTCATACGTACATTACAGAAATTTGGATGATTTTCTCCTGTTAATGTGACTTGTCAGTTTAATTTTTAGACCCAGTCAGGGTCCCTAAGAGGGTCCAGGAAAACCTCTTCCTCCTCTACCAGTTCCATCCTTGTTCTAGCCCTGCGCTGTCCTACCTGGCTATTGCACACATCCCATCCTTGCTGGGAAATGTGGCTTATCTGCAAGTGCAAAATACATGCCCATTTCCAAAGACTCAGTATGAAAAAAGAATATAAAATAGTTTGTTAGTAATTTTATTGATTACTTGTTGAAATAATATATTGGATATATTGGGTTAAATAAAATACAGCAGTAAAACTAATGTTGGTCTGTTCTTTCTACTTTAAAATTTGTATTTTACCTATTTTTAATTTGGCTACTGCAAAATTTAGTTATGTATGTGGCTTGCAGTAGTGGCTTGCATTTTCTTTCTATTGGACAGCACTATTTTCGACAGCCCAGCCAGCTGCGGCTTCTACAGAACTTATTCCATAAGGTCACTGTAGTTTCTTTACCTCGAAAAGCAAACAGATTCACTCCTACTCTGGTTCTGGATTTTGCGGGGCTACGAGCTGCCCCAGAGTCCTTGAGGAAGTGTCAGTGCTGTGGGCTCGTCATCGGGGCTGGAGCTGACTTGAGGCTCTCTTCCAGCTCCCACATCTGGCTCACCCTGTGCCACGAAGCCATCACCAGAGTCCAACACAAAGCCCTCCTCCAACCCTAGACCAGTCACAATGTGTCCACATCACTCAAAACTCCACACAGATCATTTC
>NW_025794052.1:0-4501 GCF_021613505.1 Equus quagga | reverse complement strand
TGTATATTTGAAGGTTGCTAAGGGAGTAGATCTGAAAAGTTCTCATCACAAGGGGAAAAAAATTTGTAACTGGTCTGGAATAGATGCTCACTAGACTTGTGATCCTTTAGCAATATATACAAATATCAAATGATTATGTTGGACATCAGCAACTAATATAATGTTTCATGTCAATGCAATCTAAATAAATGAATAAATATTTTCCTGATATCTAATTGCAGTCTGTTTCATAGTGATAGCAGCTTCCTCTTCCAGGATGTCATGCTTTGAAAATTCATTTTAGACGAATGCAGTTATTCACAGACAAGGAGAAGGCTTTGCTCCAAAATCAAAAGCTCTTCTCTGTGACTCACCTAGAGGGGCCTGTGAAAGTCTCTGAACAGGATCCATGTGCACCGCTGACATTCCAAGCACTAATGGATAAGCTGGATTATTTGGCCCAAGTGGCAGAGCATCTTGCGTGGCAACCTGGAGTTGCCGCAGAGCCTTCTCTTGTTCTATGCCTCACTTAAAACTAGCAGCTTTTTGGGGACCCTTGGTAAGGGGGCTAAAGTAACACCCTCAAATGAGGAATATGTAGCCTCCAAAATTGAAAGAGGCCCACAAGATGCTACACTTCTTTGGGGGTTTATGGGGAATTTGCAGGAAAAGGAGGATGCGGATGCAGTAACTTACATTTCACATTAAAAGGAAATATCTCAACATGGCCCAAACCCTCGCCTTCTAGAAATTTTACTGAGGTAGAAGTGTTCTGAATGTTTGTTGGATTTTTTCTGTCATCTGACAAGCAAATGTCTTATCAGAAGGTCTAGAATAGTCGATGCTTCTTGCTCACTTGGGTCCAATCAGCATGGTATCATCAATGTGTGGATCAGTGTGATTCCTTGTGGAAAGGAAAGATGATCAAGGTCCCTGCAAACTACATTATGACATAGGGCTGCAAAGTTCATATACTCCTGATGTAGGACTAAGCAGGTGTATTGGTGACCTTGCCAACTGAGAGAAAACTGCTTCTACTGGTGTTTGCTAACAAGGATGGAGAAAAAAGTGTTCTCCAGATGAACAGCGGCACACCAGCATGTCCTAAGATATTACAGGGGATGTGTTAAATTTGCACAGGCAATGAAGCAACATCTGGTAAAGCAGCTACAGTTGGACTCACCGTCTGGTTCAGCTTGCAACAACCCACTGTCCTTCTCAAAGATCCCTAGGTTTTCAGTACCAGTCAAAGAGACAAGTTGATGGGGATGTAGTATGAATCGCCACCCCTGCATCTTTCAGATCCTTGGTGGTGGCATCATCTCTGCAATCCCTCCAGAAATGCAGTACTGCTGTTGCTTTACTATTTTTCTAGGTAGAGGCAGTTCTACTGGCTTTCACTTGGCCTTTCCCACCCTAATAGCCTTGGTTCCAATGGTCAGGAAGCCAATGTGTTGATTCTTCCTGTTCCTCAGAAATGTACAAAGCATATCTGATGAAGACAACATAACGTTCCTCCCAAGGAATGCAAATATACACTTGCAGAAAAAGAAAAATGTAAATTCTTGAGCAAGAAGCCTCAGCAGCATTGTGTCAATACTTCTTAAGTTTATATACACATTGATACAACCAATCAGCTAACCTGAGAAAGTTTTCACAAGCCCCTTTCTTCTTTTTTTATGGGAAAATAACTCAGTTTACCTTCTTCTAACACTATTTCCTTGGAAATCTAGGAAACAGGAAATGTCACCTGTGTTAGCAGGAACGAGGCACAGATTGATAATACCCTGGGGACAGCCAGAGCTTTGGGGTTTTTGAGTCTTGTGATTTATGTATCGACTCCCTTGCCAGGTCTGGGCTCTGCTCAAGTTCTCCTTTGAGAGATATGGACCCCTGTGGAACTGAAGAGTCCAAGTCCAGATGACACCCTCATTGACACAGGGATATCGTTTCCTTCTTACTAAGGTGTCATCTGGGGTGGAGGCTGTGTAGACCTGGACGGCTGCGAGGACTCCTGGCGCTGTGTTTCATGATGTGCTGTATTTTCTGCCCCTAGTCTTTCAGAAAATCTGAGATAACTTTTGCCAGAATGGCCTATTGGTTTCCTGTTAGTATGAATGTCTGAAATAAAGACCACCACTGACCTTCCAGTAGAGTGAGCCATGCAAATACCTGCAGCTTTTATTTTGCAGTCAGACAAATTCATTCTAAAGTGCCTGGGGATAAGAACAACAGACAGGAAAGCTCCAAAAACAAAGAAAAAAATTAGACGATGGCTCGTCCCAGTGCATATCTCTTCTAAGAAGTCTTTACTATTATAGAGTTGGTGCTGGTACAAGAACAGACAGGAAGCAGATTAAAATAGAAATTATGAAAGGAGACACATACTCCCAAAAATTCTAATATGATTACAGTCACACCTCAAGTGACTAGGAAAAATACAGTGCTTTTAATAAATACAGTTGAGACTACTGGAGAGTCACCTAAAAAATAAAATATATCCATACTTCCATGTCATTTTTAATTTTAGTGATCTCCAAGTAAGAAAAACCCCACACACAGTCAAAACAAAAACAATGAGAGGATTTGTCAAGAATAAGACATGTAAATCTATGACTTAGAATTTGAGGAAATAAAACAAATGACTGATAATTATAAGTGCATAAAGCTAAAAAATTTCTGCCTGGAAAAATCAACATGAACTTAAAAGCCGAATAACATATTGGAAAATATATCTAATTCATATCAGAGACATGGGAGATGAAAAGTGCTAATCTCATTATTTCTATAGAAAATAATAATAGGAAAAAAGGTCTAGTGGCTTAATCAAAAATTAAGATTAAAGAACAAAATGAAATGAATGATCCTTACATGTCTTAAATGAAAATAAGCACATTCATAAGAATAAAATACACATGAATACTACACAGGGGCACCATTTATGATCTGCAAAGCAGGAAATGTATCCAAAAGGTTGACAGCACCCTCAGTTGGCAAGGCCAAGGAAAAGAGGCTCTCTAGAACATTACAGAATAACATACAACAACCCTATGGAAAAGAATTTGAAATATCTAAGAAATTTACAAATACATTCGCCTGGTGATCTATTCACTTCACTTCCAGCAATGTATCCTTAAATGAGGTCCCCCCGAGTGTGTTCATTATATCCTCCTTTATCTGTCGTAGAGAAATAGAATCATCTGAGTGAGATTCATTCTAAAAGGAAAACTGCAAGGACCAGATAACGCATAAAGTGACCTCTCTTCTCAATTAAAAAAGGAGATTAATGAACACAGGGCGGATGTCAGAAACTGAAAAAATTATAACTTTTTAAATTGTGGGAACAGGTGTGATGGAAGTGAGGCTAATCTGCGCAGACCTTTCTTGTATCACTTTGATTTCTAAAGTGTGGAGGTGCATCTCCCATTCAAAAAAAAATTTTAGATTAAAAGAGAAAGAAGAAAAATTTCATATTTAAAAAATGCTAATAGAATTAAATGTAAAACTGTTTATTTGATAAGTGAGCCGCCAGAGATAAGAATTGTTTCAAGTCTTTTTTGAAGAGGGTGCTGATACAGTCAGACCTCCTGGGACAGACGTTGGAACCTTCATTCACTGGTTAACTGCTAATTGTAATGTTTGCATTACACGTGTGATATTATTTTCATGAATATTGAAAAATAAAATTATGTTAGTAAAGAGAGATTATATACTAAAAAGTTTCTAAACTCCCTATTATTTAATTGAATTGTAAAATCCAATAGGAACTAATGAATTTTAAATTTCACTTCTATTTCAAAGGTTTGAGAAAAAAAATTCCTGGAAATAAAAACTTTTCAACACTATTGAATACATCCATCTAGCAGCAACAGCACAATTCTTGGGTTCTAAACACTATTGTCCAATAAAAAAAAATTACGACCTTCTTGGAAAGACATAAGATTATGGATGTCGGGCGGGGGAAGTGCACAGTGAGCCTGGAACATCGTGTTGTGCTAAAATGAAGAGAAATACTCAAGGACTAATGGGGATACAACAAAAGCCATCAGGAGCCAGTTTCAAGAGGTCCTCACTTGCCAAATGTGAGATAATTTGAGCTTCAATAGAATAATGTCTATAATTGATTGTGACAAATTTAATAAATAAAAATTCATGAATCCATGCTGATTTCATGCTGAATCCACGCACACAATATTTTTAAAAAAGGGGGCCGTCCCGGTGGCACAGCGGTTAAGTTTGCACGTTCCGCTTCTCGGTGGCCCGGGGTTCGCCGGTTCGGATCCTGGGTGCGGACATGACACCGCTGGGTGCCATGCTGTGGCAGGCGTCCCACATATAAAGTAGAGGAATTTGGGCACGGATCTTAGCTCAGGGCCAGTCTTCCTGAGAAAAAAGGAGGAGGATTGGCAGTAGTTAGCTCAGGGCTAATCTTCCTCAAAAAAAAAAAAAAAGATATATATATTTTTTAAAAAGAAAAGAAAACATCTTTAACACCATAATGGAAGTTCATGATACATCAAAT